>NC_081554.1:156970310-157142452 GCF_963082655.1 Stomoxys calcitrans
TAATTCGTGACTCCATCAAAAAATTCAGAATTTTATCGAAACTCCATTAAAAATCGAAATTTCACTTGGAAAACTTAAAATGGCTATATCTCCTAAACTATGCGTCCTAGAGGGAAATGGGCCTTAATTCGTGACTCCATCAAAAAATTCAGAATTTCATCGAAACTCATAAACTATGCGTCCTAGAGGGAAATGGGCCTTAATTCGTGACTCCATCAAAAAATTCAGAATATCATCGAAAGTCCATTAAAAATCGAAATTTCACTTGGAAAACTTAAAATGGCTATATCTCCTAAACTATGCGTCCTAGAGGGAAATGGGACTAATTCGTGACTCCATCAAAAAATTCAGAATTTTATCGAAACTCCATTAAAAATCGAAATTTCACTTGGAAAACTTAAAATGGCTATATCTCCTAAACTATGCGTCCTAGAGGGAAATGGGCCTTAATTCGTGACTCCATCAAAAAATTCAGAATTTCATCGAAAGTCCATTAAAAATCGAAATTTCACTTGGAAAACTTAAAATGGCTGTATCTCCTAAACTATGCGTCCTAGAGGGAAATGGGACTAATTCGTGACTCCATCAAAAAATTCAGAATTTTATCGAAACTCCATTAAAAATCGAAATTTCACTTGGAAAACTTAAAATGGCTATATCTTCTAAACTATGCGTCCTAGAGGGAAATGGGCCTTAATTCGTGACTCCATCAAAAAATTCAGAATTTCATCGAAAGTCCATTAAAAATCGAAATTTCACTTGGAAAACTTAAAATGGCTGTATCTCCTAAACTATGCGTCCTAGAGGGAAATGGGCCTTATTTCGTGACTCCATCAAAAAATTCAGAATTTTATCGAAAGTCCATTAAAAATCGAAATTTCACTTGGAAAACTTAAAATGGCTGTATCTCCTAAACTATGCGTCCTAGAGGGAAATGGGCCTTAATTCGTGACTCCATCAAAAAATTCAGAATTTCATCGTAACTCTATTAAAAATCGAAATTCCACTTGGAAAACTTAAAATGGCTAGAGCGAAATGGGCCTTAATTCGTGACTCCATCAAAAAATTCAGAATTTCATCGGAAGTCCATTAAAAATCGAAATTTCACTTGGAAAACTTAAAATGGCTGTATCTCCTAAACTATGCGTCCTAGAGGGAAATGGGACTTAATTCGTGACTCCATCAAAAAATTCAGAATTTTATCGAAACTCCATTAAAAATCGAAATTTCACTTGGAAAACTTAAAATGGCTGTATCTCCTAAACTATGCGTCCTAGAGGGAAATGGGCCTTAATTCGTGACTCCATCAAAAAATTCAGAATTTCATCGTAACTCTATTAAAAATCGAAATTCCACTTGGAAAACTTAAAATGGCTGTATCTCCTAAACTATGCGTCCTAGAGGGAAAGGGGCTTAAGTCGTGACTCCATCAAAAAAATCAGAATTTCACCGAAACTCCATTAAAAATCGAAATTTCACTTGGAAAACTTAAAATGGCTGTATCTCCTAAACTATGCGTCCTAGAGGGAAATGGGACTTAATTCGTGACTTCATCAAAAAATTCAGAATATCATCGAAGCTCCATTAAAAATCGAAATTTCACTTGGAAAACTTAAAATGGCTGTATCTCCTAAACTATGCGTCCTAGAGGGAAATGGAACTTAATTCTTGACTCCATCAAAAATTTCAGAATTTCATCGAAACTCCATTGAAAATGGAAATTTCACTTGGAAAACTTAAAATGGCTGTATCTCCTAAACTATGCGTCCTAGAGGGAATTGGGCCTTAATTCGTGACTCCATCAAAAAATTCAGAATTTCATCGAAACTCCATTGAAAATCGAAATTTCACTTGAAAACTTAAAATGGCTGTATCTCCTAAACTATGCGTCCTAGAGGGAATTGGGCCTTAATTCGTGACTCCATCAAAAAATTCAGAATTTCATCGAAACTCCATTGAAAATCGAAATTTCACTTGGAAAACTTAAAATGGCTGTATCTCCTAAACTATGCGTCCTAGAGGGAAAGGGGCTTAATTCGTGACTCCATCAAAAAAATCAGAATTTCACCGAAACTCCATTAAAAATCGAAATTTCACTTGGAAAACTTAAAATGGCTGTATCTCCTAAACTATGCGTCCTAGAGGGAAAGGGGCTTAATTCTTGACTTCATCAAAAAATTCAGAATTTCATCGTTACTCCATTTAAAATGGAAATTTCACTTCTAAAACTTAAAATGGCTGTATCTCCTAAACTATGCGTCCTAGAGGAAAATGGGCCTTAATTCGTGACTCCATCAAAAAATTCAGAATTTTATCGAAACTCCATTAAAAATGGAAATTTCACTTGGAAAACTTAAAATGGCTGTATCTCCTAAACTATGCGTCCTAGAGGGAATTGGGCCTTAATTCGTGACTCCATCAAAAAATTCAGAATTTCATCGAAACTCCATTGAAAATCGAAATTTCACTTGGAAAACTTAAAATGGCTGTATCTCCTAAACTATGCGTCCTAGAGGGAATTGGGCCTTAATTCGTGACTCCATCAAAAAATTCAGAATTTCATCGAAACTCCATTGAAAATCGAAATTTCACTTGGAAAACTTAAAATGGCTGTATCTCCTAAACTATGCGTCCTAGAGGGAATTGGGCCTTAATTCGTGACTCCATCAAAAAATTCAGAATTTCATCGAAACTCCATTGAAAATCGAAATTTCACTTGGAAAACTTAAAATGGCTGTATCTCCTAAACTATGCGTCCTAGAGGGAAATGGGCCTTATTTCGTGACTCCATCAAAAAATTCAGAATTTCATCGTAACTCTATTAAAAATCGAAATTTCACTTGGAAAAATTAAAATGGCTGTATCTCATAAACTATGCGTCCTAGAGGGAAATGGGCCTTAATTCGTGACTCCATCAAACAGTTCAGAATTTCATCGAAACTCCATTAAAAATCGAAATTTCACTTGGAAAACTTAAAATGGCTGTATCTCCTAAACTGTGCGTCCTAGAGGGAAATGGGCCTTAATTCGTGACTCCATCAAAAAATTCAGAATTTCATCGAAACTCCATTAAAAATCGAAATTTCACTTGGAAAACTTAAAATGGCTGTATCTCCTAAACTATGCGTCCTAGAGGGAAATGGGCCTTAATTCGTGACTTCATCAAAAAATTCAGAATTTCATCGAAAGTCTATTAAAAATGGAAATTTCACTTGGAAACCTTAAAATGGCTGTATCTCCTAAACTATGCGTCATAGAGGGAAATGGGCCTTAATTCGTGACTTCATCAAAAAATTCAGAATTTCATCGAAACTCCATTAAAATTTTACTTGGAAAACTTAAAATGGCTGTATCTCCTAAACTATGCGTCCTAGAGGGAAATAGGCCTTAATTCGTGACTCCTTTAAAAAATTCAGAATTTTATCGAAACTCTTTTTAAAATGGAAATTTCACTTGGAAAACTTAAAATGGCTGTATCTCCTAAACTATGCGTCCTAGAGGAAAATGGGCCTTAATTCGTGACTCCATCAAAAAATTCAGAATTTCATCGAAACTCCATTAAAAATCGAAATTTCACTTGGAAAACTTAAAATGGCTGTATCTCCTAAACTATGCGTCCTAGAGGGAAATGGGCCTTAATTGGTGACTCCATCAAAAAATTCAGAATTTCATCGAAACTCCATTAAAAATCGAAATTTCACTTGGAAAACTTAAAATGGCTGTATCTCCTAAACTATGCGTCCTAAAGGGAAATGGGCCTTAACTCGTGACTCCATCAAAAAATTCAGAATTTCATCGTTACCCCATTAAAAATCGAAATTTCACTTGGAAAACTTAAAATGGCTGTATCTCCTAAACTATGCGTCCTAGAGGGAAATGGGCCTTAATTCGTGACTCCATCAAAAAATTCAGAATATCATCGAAGGTCCATTAAAAATCGAAATTTAACTTGGAAAACTTAAAATGGCTGTATCTCCTAAACTATGCGTCCTAGAGAGAAATGGGCCTTAATTCGTGACTCCATCAAAAAATTCAGAATTTCATCGAAAGTCCATTAAAAATCGAAATTTCACTTGGAAAACTTAAAATGGCTGTATCTCCTAAACTATGCGTCCTAGAGGGAAATGGGACTTAATTCGTGACTCCATCAAAAAATTCAGAATTTTATCGAAACTCCATTAAAAATGGAAATTTCACTTGGAAAACTTAAAATGGCTGTATCTCCTAAACTATGCGTCCTAGAGGGAAATGGGACTTAATTCGTGACTCCATCAAAAAATTCAGAATATTATCGAAACTCCATTAAAAATGGAAATTTCACTTCTAAAACTTAAAATGGCTATATCTCCTAAACTACGCGTCCTAGAGGAAAATGGGCCTTAATTCGTGACTCCATCAAAAAATTCAGAATTTTATCGAAACTCCATTAAAAATCGAAATTTCACTTGGAAAACTTAAAATGGCTATATCTCCTAAACTATGCGTCCTAGAGGGAAATGGGCCTTAATTCGTGACTCCATCAAAAAATTCAGAATTTCATCGAAACTCATAAACTATGCGTCCTAGAGGGAAATGGGCCTTAATTCGTGACTCCATCAAAAAATTCAGAATATCATCGAAAGTCCATTAAAAATCGAAATTTCACTTGGAAAACTTAAAATGGCTATATCTCCTAAACTATGCGTCCTAGAGGGAAATGGGACTAATTCGTGACTCCATCAAAAAATTCAGAATTTTATCGAAACTCCATTAAAAATCGAAATTTCACTTGGAAAACTTAAAATGGCTATATCTCCTAAACTATGCGTCCTAGAGGGAAATGGGCCTTAATTCGTGACTCCATCAAAAAATTCAGAATTTCATCGAAAGTCTGTTAAAAATCGAAATTTCACTTGGAAAACTTAAAATGGCTGTATCTCCTAAACTATGCGTCCTAGAGGGAAATGGGCCTTAATTCGTGACTTCATCAAAAAATTCAGAATTTCATCGAAAGTCTGTTAAAAATCGAAATTTCACTTGGAAAACTTAAAATGGCTGTATCTCCTAAACTATGCGTCCTAGAGGGAAATGGGCCTTAATTCGTGACTCCATCAAAAAATTCAGAATTTCATCGAAAGTCCATTAAAAATCGAAATTTCACTTGGAAAACTTAAAATGGCTGTATCTCCTAAACTATGCGTCCTAGAGGGAAATGGGCCTTATTTCGTGACTCCATCAAAAAATTCAGAATTTTATCGAAAGTCCATTAAAAATCGAAATTTCACTTGGAAAACTTAAAATGGCTGTATCTCCTAAACTATGCGTCCTAGAGGGAAATGGGCCTTAATTCGTGACTCCATCAAAAAATTCAGAATTTCATCGTAACTCTATTAAAAATCGAAATTCCACTTGGAAAACTTAAAATGGCTAGAGCGAAATGGGCCTTAATTCGTGACTCCATCAAAAAATTCAGAATTTCATCGGAAGTCCATTAAAAATCGAAATTTCACTTGGAAAACTTAAAATGGCTGTATCTCCTAAACTATGCGTCCTAGAGGGAAATGGGACTTAATTCGTGACTCCATCAAAAAATTCAGAATTTTATCGAAACTCCATTAAAAATCGAAATTTCACTTGGAAAACTTAAAATGGCTGTATCTCCTAAACTATGCGTTCTAGAGGGAAATGGGCCTTAATTCGTGACTCCATCAAAAAATTCAGAATTTCATCGTAACTCTATTAAAAATCGAAATTCCACTTGGAAAACTTAAAATGGCTGTATCTCCTAAACTATGCGTCCTAGAGGGAAAGGGGCTTAAGTCGTGACTCCATCAAAAAAATCAGAATTTCACCGAAACTCCATTAAAAATCGAAATTTCACTTGGAAAACTTAAAATGGCTGTATCTCCTAAACTATGCGTCCTAGAGGGAAATGGGACTTAATTCGTGACTTCATCAAAAAATTCAGAATATCATCGAAGCTCCATTAAAAATCGAAATTTCACTTGGAAAACTTAAAATGGCTGTATCTCCTAAACTATGCGTCCTAGAGGGAAATGGAACTTAATTCTTGACTCCATCAAAAATTTCAGAATTTCATCGAAACTCCATTGAAAATGGAAATTTCACTTGGAAAAATTAAAATGGCTGTATCTCCTAAACTATGCGTCCTAGAGGGAAATGGGCCTTAATTTGTGACTCCATCAAAAAATTCAGAATTTCATCGAAAGTCTGTTAAAAATCGAAATTTTACTTGGAAAACTTAAAATGGCTGTATCTCCTAAACTATGCGTCCTAGAGGGAAATGGGCCTTAATTCGTGACTCCATCAAAAAATTCAGAATTTCATCGAAACTCCATTGAAAATCGAAATTTCACTTGGAAAACTTAAAATGGCTGTATCTCCTAAACTATGCGTCCTAGAGGGAAAGGGGCTTAATTCGTGACTCCATCAAAAAAATCAGAATTTCACCGAAACTCCATTAAAAATCGAAATTTCACTTGGAAAACTTAAAATGGCTGTATCTCCTAAACTATGCGTCCTAGAGGGAAAGGGGCTTAATTCTTGACTTCATCAAAAAATTCAGAATTTCATCGTTACTCCATTAAAAATCGAAATTTCACTTGGAAAAATTAAAATGGCTGTATCTCATAAACTATGCGTCCTAGAGGGAAATGGGCCTTAATTCGTGACTCCATCAAAAAATTCAGAATTTCATCGAAAGTCCATTAAAAATTGAAATTTCACTTGGAAAACTTAAAATGGCTATATCTCCTAAACTATGCGTTCTAGAGGGAAATGGGCCTTAATTCGTGACTCCATCAAAAAATTCAGAATTTCATCGTTACCCCATTAAAAATGGAAATTTCACTTCTAAAACTTAAAATGGCTGTATCTCCTAAACTATGCGTCCTAGAGGAAAATGGGCCTTAATTCGTGACTCCATCAAAAAATTCAGAATTTCATCGAAAGTCCATTAAAAATTGAAATTTCACTTGGAAAACTTAAAATGGCTGTATCTCCTAAACTATGCGTCCTAGAGGGAAATGGGCCTTAATTCGTGACTCCATCAAAAAATTCAGAATTTTATCGAAACTCCATTGAAAATCGAAATTTCACTTGGAAAACTTAAAATGGCTATATCTCCTAAACTATGCGTCCTAGAGGGAAATGGGCCTTAATTCGTGACTCCATCAAAAAATTCAGAATTTCATCGAAAGTCCATTAAAAATCGAAATTTAACTTAGAATACTTAAAATGGCTGTATCTCCTAAACTATGCGTCCTAGAGCGAAATGGGCCTTAATTCGTGACTCCATCAAAAAATTCAGAATTTCATCGAAAGTCCATTAAAAATCGAAATTTCACTTGGAAAACTTAAAATGGCTGTATCTCCTAAACTATGCTTCCTAGAGGGAAATGGGCCTTAATTCATGACTCCATCAAAAAAATCAGAATTTCACCGAAACTCAATTAAAAATCGAAATTTCACTTGGAAAACTTAAACTGGCTGTATCTCCTAAACTATGCGTCCTAGAGGGAAATGGGCCTTAATTCGTGACTCCATCAAAAAATTCAGAATTACATCGAAAGTCCATAAAAATCGTGACTCCATCAAAAAATTCAGAATTTCATCGTAACTCTATTAAAAATCGAAATTCCACTTGGAAAACTTAAAATGGCTGTATCTCCTAAACTATGCGTCCTAGAGGGAAAGGGGCTTAATTCGTGACTCCATCAAAAAAATCAGAATTTTACCGAAACTCCATTAAAAATCGAAATTTCACTTGGAAGACTTAAAATGGCTGTATCTCCTAAACTATGCGTCCTAGAGGGAAAGGGGCTTAATTCTTGACTCCATCAAAAAATTCAGAATTTCATCGTTACTCCATTAAAAATGGAAATTTCACTTCTAAAACTTAAAATGGCTGTATCTCCTAAACTATGCGTCCTAGAGGAAAATGGGCCTTAATTCGTGACTCCATCAACAAATTCAGAATTTCATCGAAACTCCATTAAAAATTGAAATTTCACTTGGAAAACTTAAAATGGCTGTATCTCCTAAACTATGCGTTCTAGAGGGAAAATTCAGAATTTTATCGAAACTCCATTGAAAATCGAAATTTCACTTGGAAAACTTAAAATGGCTGTATCTCCTAAACTATGCGTCCTAGAGGGAAATGGGCCTTAATTCGTGACTCCATCAAAAATTTCAGAATATAATCGAAGGTCCATTAAAAATCGAAATTTAACTTAGAAAACTTAAAATGGCTGTATCTCCTAAACTATGCGTCCTAGAGCGAAATGGGCCTTAATTCGTGACTCCATCAAAAAATTCAGAATTTCATCGAAAGTCCATTAAAAATCGAAATTTCACTTGGAAAACTTAAAATGGCTATATCTCCTAAACTATGCTTCCTAGAGGGAAATGGGCCTTAATTCATGACTCCATCAAAAAAATCAGAATTTCACCGAAACTCAATTAAAAATCGAAATTTCACTTGGAAAACTTAAACTGGCTGTATCTCCTAAACTATGCGTCCTAGAGGGAAATGGGCCTTAATTCGTGACTCCATCAAAAAATTCAGAATTACATCGAAAGTCCATTAAAAATCGAAATTTCACTTGGAAAACTTAAAATGGCTGTATCTCCTAAACTATGCGTCCTAGAGGGAAATGGGCCTTAATTCGTGACTCCATCAAAAAATTCAGAATTTCATCGTAACTCTATTAAAAATCGAAATTCCACTTGGAAAACTTAAAATGGCTGTATCTCCTAAACTATGCGTCCTAGAGGGAAAGGGGCTTAATTCGTGACTCCATCAAAAAAATCAGAATTATACCGAAACTCCATTAAAAATCGAAATTTCACTTGGAAAACTTAAAATGGCTGTATCTCCTAAACTATGCGTCCTAGAGGGAAATGGGCCTTAATTCGTGACTCCATCAAAAAATTCAGAATTTCATCGTTACTCCATTAAAAATGGAAATTTCACTTCTAAAACTTAAAATGGCTGTATCTCCTAAACTATGCGTCCTAGAGGAAAATGGGCCTTAATTCGTGACTCCATCAAAAAATTCAGAATTTCATCGAAACTCCATTAAAAATTGAAATTTCACTTGGAAAACTTAAAATGGCTGTATCTCCTAAACTATGCGTTCTAGAGGGAAATGGGCCTTAATTCGTGACTCCATCAAAAAATTCAGAATTTCATCGTTACCCCATTAAAAATCGAAATTTCACTTGGAAAACTTAAAATGGCTGTATCTCCTAAACTATGCGTCCTAGAGGGAAATGGGCCTTAATTCGTGACTCCATCAAAAAATTCAGAATTTTATCGAAACTCCATTGAAAATCGAAATTTCACTTGGAAAACTTAAAATGGCTGTATCTCCTAAACTATGCGTCCTAGAGGGAAATGGGCCTTAATTCGTGACTCCATCAAAAATTTCAGAATATAATCGAAGGTCCATTAAGAATCGAAATTTAACTTAGAAAACTTAAAATGGCTTTATCTCCTAAACTATGCGTCCTAGAGCGAAATGGGCCTTAATTCGTGACTCCATCAAAAAATTCAGAATTTCATCCAAAGTCCATTAAAAATCGAAATTTCACTTGGAAAACTTAAAATGGCTGTATCTCCTAAACTATGCGTCCTAGAGGGAAATGGGACTTAATTCGTGACTCCATCAAAAAATTCAGAATTTTATCGAAACTCCATTAAAAATCGAAATTTCACTTGGAAAACTTAAAATGGCTGTATCTCCTAAACTATGCGTCCTAGAGGGAAATGGGCCTTAATTCGTGACTCCATCAAAAAATTCAGAATTTCATCGTAACTCTATTAAAAATCGAAATTCCACTTGGAAAACTTAAAATGGCTGTATCTCCTAAACTATGCGTCCTAGAGGGAAAGGGGCTTAAGTCGTGACTCCATCTAAAAAATCAGAATTTCACCGAAACTCCATTAAAAATCGAAATTTCACTTGGAAAACTTAAAATGGCTGTATCTCCTAAACTATGCGTCCTAGAGGGAAATGGAACTTAATTCTTGACTCCATCAAAAATTTCAGAATTTCATCGAAACTCCATTGAAAATGGAAATTTCACTTGGAAAACTTAAAATGGCTGTATCTCCTAAACTATGCGTCCTAGAGGGAATTGGGCCTTAATTCGTGACTCCATCAAAAAATTCAGAATTTCATCGAAACTCCATTGAAAATCGAAATTTCACTTGGAAAACTTAAAATGGCTGTATCTCCTAAACTATGCGTCCTAGAGGGAATTGGGCCTTAATTCGTGACTCTATCAAAAAATTCAGAATTTCATCGAAACTCCATTGAAAATCGAAATTTCACTTGGAAAACTTAAAATGGCTGTATCTCCTAAACTATGCGTCCTAGAGGGAAAGGGGCTTAATTCGTGACTCCATCAAAAAAATCAGAATTTCACCGAAACTCCATTAAAAATCGAAATTTCACTTGGAAAACTTAAAATGGCTGTATCTCCTAAACTATGCGTCCTAGAGGGAAAGGGGCTTAATTCTTGACTTCATCAAAAAATTCAGAATTTCATCGTTACTCCATTAAAAATGGAAATTTCACTTCTAAAACTTAAAATGGCTGTATCTCCTAAACTATGCGTCCTAGAGGAAAATGGGCCTTAATTCGTGACTCCATCAAAAAATTCAGAATTTCATCGAAAGTCCATTAAAAATTGAAATTTCACTTGGAAAACTTAAAATGGCTGTATCTCCTAAACTATGCGTTCTAGAGGGAAATGGGCCTTAATTCGTGACTCCATCAAAAAATTCAGAATTTCATCGTTACCCCATTAAAAATGGAAATTTCACTTGGAAAACTTAAAATGGCTGTATCTCCTAAACTATGCGTCCTAGAGGGAAATGGGCCTTAATTCGTGACTCCATCAAAAAATTCAGAATTTCATCGAAAGTCCATTAAAAATCGAAATTTCACTTGGAAAACTTAAAATGGCTGTATCTCCTAAACTATGCGTCCTAGAGGGAAATGGAACTTAATTCGTGACTCCATCAAAAAATTCAGAATTTCATCGTAACTCTATTAAAAATCGAAATTCCACTTGGAAAACTTAAAATGGCTGTATCTCCTAAACTATGCGTCCTAGAGGGAAAGGGGCTTAAGTCGTGACTCCATCAAAAAAATCAGAATTTCACCGAAACTCCATTAAAAAACGAAATTTCACTTGGAAAACTTAAAATGGCTGTATCTCCTAAACTATGCGTCCTAGAGGGAAATGGGACTTAATTCGTGACTCCATCAAAAAATTCAGAATATCATCGAAGCTCCATTAAAAATCGAAATTTCACTTGGAAAACTTAAAATGGCTGTATCTCCTAAACTATGCGTCCTAGAGGGAAATGGAACTTAATTCTTGACTCCATCAAAAATTTCAGAATTTCATCGAAACTCCATTGAAAATGGAAATTTCACTTGGAAAACTTAAAATGGCTGTATCTCCTAAACTATACGTTCTAGAGGGAAATGGGCCTTAATTCGTGACTCCATCAACAAATTCAGAATTTCATCGAAACTCCATTAAAAATTGAAATTTCACTTGGAAAACTCAAAATGGCTGTATCTCCTAAACTATGCGTCCTAGAGGGAATTGGGCCTTAATTCGTGACTCCATCAAAAAATTCAGAATTTCATCGAAACTCCATTGAAAATCGAAATTTCACTTGGAAAACTTAAAATGGCTGTATCTCCTAAACTATGCGTCCTAGAGGGAAATGGGCCTTAATTCGCGACTTCATCAAAAAATTCAGAATATCATCGAAGGTCCATTAAAAATCGAAATTTCACTTGGAAAACTTAAAATGGCTGTATCTCCTAAACTATGCGTCCTAGAGGGAAATGGGACTTAATTCGTGACTCCATCAAAAAATTCAGAATTTCACCGAAACTCCATTAAAAATCGAAATTTCACTTGGAAAACTTAAAATGGCTGTATCTCCTAAACTATGCGTCCTAGAGGGAAATGGGCCTTAATTCGTGACTCCATCAAAAAATTCAGAATTTCACCGAAACTCCATTAAAAATCGAAATTTCATTTGGAAAACTTAAAATGGCTGTATCTCCTAAACTATGCGTCCTAGAGGGAAATGGGACTTAATTCTTGACTTCATCAAAAATTTCAGAATTTCATCGTTACTCCATTAAAAATGGATATTTCACTTGTGAAACTAAAAATGGCTGTATCTCCTAAACTATGCGTCCTAAAGGGAAATGGGCCTTAATTCGTGGCTCCATCAAAAAATTCAGAATTTCATCGTAACTCTATTAAAAACCGAAATTCCACTTGGAAAACTTAAAATGGCTGTATCTCCTAAACTATGCGTCCTAGAGGGAAAGGGGCTTAAGTCGTGACTCCATCAAAAAAATCAGAATTTCACCGAAACTCCATTAAAAAACGAAATTTCACTTGGAAAACTTAAAATGGCTGTATCTCCTAAACTATGCGTCCTAGAGGGAAATGGGACTTAATTCGTGACTCCATCAAAAAATTCAGAATATCATCGAAGCTCCATTAAAAATCGAAATTTCACTTGGAAAAATTAAAATGGCTGTATCTCCTAAACTATGCGTCCTAGAGGGAAATGGAACTTAATTCTTGACTCCATCAAAAATTTCAGAATTTCATCGAAACTCCATTGAAAATGGAAATTTCACTTGGAAAACTTAAAATGGCTGTATCTCCTAAACTATACGTTCTAGAGGGAAATGGGCCTTAATTCGCGACTCCATCAACAAATTCAGAATTTCATCGAAACTCCATTAAAAATTGAAATTTCACTTGGAAAACTCAAAATGGCTGTATCTCCTAAACTATGCGTCCTAGAGGGAATTGGGCCTTAATTCGTGACTCCATCAAAAAATTCAGAATTTTATCGAAACTCTATTAAAAATCAAAATTTAACTTGGAAAACTGAAAATGGCTGTATCTCCTAAACTATGCGTCCTAGAGGGAAATGGGCCTTAATTCATGACTCCATCAAAAAATTCATAATATCATCGAAACTCCATTAAAAATCGAAATTTCACTTGGAAAACTTAAAATTGCTGTATCTCCTAAACTATGCGTCCTAGAGGGAAATAGGCCTTAATTCTTGACTCCATCAAAAAATTCAAAATTTCACCGAAACTCCATTAAAAATCGAAATTTCACTTGGAAAACTTAAAATGGCTGTATCTCCTAAACTATGCGTCCTAGAGGGAAATGGGCCTTAATTCGTGACTCCATCAAAAAATTCAGAATTTCACCGAAACTCCATTAAAAATCGAAATTTCATTTGGAAAATTTAAAATGGCTGTATCTCCTAAACTATGCGTCCTAGAGGGAAATGGGACTTAATTCTTGACTTCATCAAAAATTTCAGAATTTCATCGTTACTCCATTAAAAATGGATATTTCACTTGTGAAACTAAAAATGGCTGTATCTCCTAAACTATGCGTCCTAAAGGGAAATGGGCCTTAATTCGTGACTCCATCAAAAAATTCAGAATTTCATCGTAACTCTATTAAAAATCGAAATTCCACTTGGAAAACTTAAAATGGCTGTATCTCCTAAACTATGCGTCCTAGAGGGAAAGGGGCTTAAGTCGTGACTCCATCAAAAAAATCAGAATTTCACCGAAACTCCATTAAAAAACGAAAATTCACTTGGAAAACTTAAAATGGCTGTATCTCCTAAACTATGCGTCCTAGAGGGAAATGGGCCTTAATTCGTGACTCCATCAAAAATTTCAGAATATAATCGAAGGTCCATTAAGAATCGAAATTTAACTTAGAAAACTTAAAATGGCTGTATCTCCTAAACTATGCGTCCTAGAGCGTTATCGTTACTCCATTAAAAATGGAAATTTCACTTCTAAAACTTAAAATGGCTGTATCTCCTAAACTATGCGTCCTAGAGGAAAATGGGCCTTAATTCGTGACTCCATCAAAAAATTGAGAATTTCATCGAAAGTCCATTAAAAATTGAAATTTCACTTGGAAAACTTAAAATGGCTGTATCTCCTAAACTATGCGTTCTAGAGGGAAATGGGCCTTAATTCGTGACTCCATCAAAAAATTCAGAATTTCATCGTTACCCCATTAAAAATCGAAATTTCACTTGGAAAACTTAAAATGGCTGTATCTCCTAAACTATGCGTCCTAGAGGGAAATGGGCCTTAATTCGTGACTCCATCAAAAAATTCAGAATTTTATCGAAACTCCATTGAAAATCGAAATTTCACTTGGAAAACTTAAAATGGCTGTATCTCCTAAACTATGCGTCCTAGAGGGAAATGGGCCTTAATTCGTGACTCCATCAAAAATTTCAGAATATAATCGAAGGTCCATTAAAAATCGAAATTTAACTTAGAAAACTTAAAATGGCTGTATCTCCTAAACTATGCGTCCTAGAGGGAAATGGGCCTTAATTCGTGACTCCATCAAAAAATTCAGAATTTCATCGAAAGTCCATTAAAAATCGAAATTTCACTTGGAAAACTTAAAATGGCTGTATCTCCTAAACTATGCGTCCTAGAGGGAAATGGGACTTAATTCGTGACTCCATCAAAAAATTCAGAATTTAATCGTAACTCTATTAAAAATCGAAATTCCACTTGGAAAACTTAAAATGGCTGTATCTCCTAAACTATGCGTCCTAGAGGGAAAGGGGCTTAAGTCGTGACTCCATCAAAAAAATCAGAATTTCACCGAAACTCCATTAAAAAACGAAATTTCACTTGGAAAACTTAAAATGGCTGTATCTCCTAAACTATGCGTCCTAGAGGGAAATGGGACTTAATTCGTGACTCCATCAAAAAATTCAGAATATCATCGAAGCTCCATTAAAAATCGAAATTTCACTTGGAAAACTTAAAATGGCTGTATCTCCTAAACTATGCGTCCTAGAGGGAAATGGAACTTAATTCTTGACTCCATCAAAAATTTCAGAATTTCATCGAAACTCCATTGAAAATGGAAATTTCACTTGGAAAACTTAAAATGGCTGTATCTCCTAAACTATACGTTCTAGAGGGAAATGGGCCTTAATTCGTGACTCCATCAAAAAATTCAGAATATCATCGAAACTCCATTAAAAATTGAAATTTCACTTGGAAAACTCAAAATGGCTGTATCTCCTAAACTATGCGTCCTAGAGGGAATTGGGCCTTAATTCGTGACTCCATCAAAAAATTCAGAATTTCATCGAAACTCCATTGAAAATCGAAATTTCACTTGGAAAACTTAAAATGGCTGTATCTCCTAAACTATGCGTCCTAGAGGGAAATGGGCCTTAATTCGTGACTTCATCAAAAAATTCAGAATATCATCGAAGGTCCATTAAAAATCGAAATTTCACTTGGAAAACTTAAAATGGCTGTATCTCCTAAACTATGCGTCCTAGAGGGAAATGGGCCTTAATTCGTGACTCCATCAAAAAATTCAGAATTTTATCGAAACTCTATTAAAAATCGAAAATTAACTTGGAAAACTTAAAATGGCTATATCTCCTAAACTATGCGACTTAATTCTTGACTTCATCAAAAATTTCAGAATTTCATCGTTACTCCATTAAAAATGGATATTTCACTTGTGAAACTAAAAATGGCTGTATCTCCTAAACTATGCGTCCTAGAGGGAAATGGGACTTAATTCATGACTCCATCAAAAAATTCAGAATTTCACCGAAACTCCATTAAAAATCGAAATTTCACTTGGAAAACTTAAAATGGCTGTATCTCCTAAACTATGCGTCCTAGAGGGAAATGGGCCTTAATTCGTGACTCCATCAAAAAATTCAGAATTTCACCGAAACTCCATTAAAAATCGAAATTTCATTTGGAAAACTTAAAATGGCTGTATCTCCTAAACTATGCGTCCTAGAGGGAAATGGGACTTAATTCTTGACTTCATCAAAAATTTCAGAATTTCATCGTTACTCCATTAAAAATGGATATTTCACTTGTGAAACTAAAAATGGCTGTATCTCCTAAACTATGCGTCCTAAAGGGAAATGGGCCTTAATTCGTGACCCCATCAAAAAATTCAGAATTTCATTGAAACTCCATTAAAAATGGAAATTTCACTTGGAAAACTTAAAATGGCTGTATCTCCTAAACTATGCGTCCTAGAGGGAAATGGGACTTAATTCGTGACTCCATCAAAAAATTCAGAATTTCATCGAAACTCCATTGAAAATGGAAATTTCACTTGAGAAACTTAAAATGGCTGTATCTCCTAAACTATGCGTCCTAGAGGGAAATGGGACTTAATTCGTGACTCCATCAAAAAATTCAGAATTTCATCGTTACTCCATTAAAAATGGAAATTTCACTTGGAAAACTTAAAATGGCTGTATCTCCTAAACTATGCGTCCTAGAGGGAAATGGGCCTTAATTCGTGACTCCATCAAAAAATTCAGAATTTCACCGAAACTCCATTAAAAATCGAAATTTCACTTGGAAAACTTAAAATGGCTGTATCTCCTAAACTATGCGTCCTAGAGGGAAATGGGCCTTAATTCGTGACTCCATCAAAAAATTCAGAATTTCATCGAAACTCCATTAAAAAATGAAATTTCACTTGGAAAACTTAAAATGCCTGTATCTCCTAAACTATGCGTCCTAGAGGGAAATGGGACTTAATTCTTGACTCCATCAAAAATTTCAGAATTTCATCGAAACTCCATTAAAAATCAAAATTTCACTTGGAAAACTTAAAATGGCTGTATCTCGTAAACTATACGTCCAAGAGGGAAATGGGCCTTAATTCGTGACTCCATTAAAAAATTCAGAATTTCATCGAAACTCCATAAAAAATCGAAATTTCACTTGAAAAACTTAAAATGGTTGTATCTCCTAAACTATGCGTCCTAGAGGGAAATGGGCCTTAATTCGTGACTCCATCAAAAAATTCAGAATATCATCGAAGGTTCATTAAAAATCGAAATTTCACTTGGAAAACTTAAAATGCCTGTATCTCCTAAACTATGCGTCCTAGAGGGAAACGGGACTTAATTCGTGACTCCATCAAAAAATTCAGAATTTTATCGAAACTCTATTAAAAATCGAAATTTCACTTTGAAAACTTAAAATGGCTGTATCTCCTAAATTATGCGTCCTAGAGGGAAATGGGACTTAATTCGTGACTTCATCAAAAAATTCAGAATTTTATCGAAACTCCATTAAAAATCGAAATTTCACTTGGAAAACTTAAAATGGCTGTATCTCCTAAACTATGCGTCCTAGAGGGAAATGGGACTTAATTCGTGACTCCATCAAAAAATTCAGAATATCATCGAAGGTTCATTAAAAATCGAAATTTCACTTGGAAAACTTAAAATGCCTGTATCTCCTAAACTATGCGTCCTAGAGGGAAACGGGACTTAATTCGTGACTCCATCAAAAAATTCAGAATTTTATCGAAACTCTATTAAAAATCGAAATTTCACTTTGAAAACTTAAAATGGCTGTATCTCCTAAATTATGCGTCCTAGAGGGAAATGGGACTTAATTCGTGACTTCATCAAAAAATTCAGAATTTTATCGAAACTCCATTAAAAATCGAAATTTCACTTGGAAAACTTAAAATGGCTGTATCTCCTAAACTATGCGTCCTAGAGGGAAATGGGACTTAATTCTTGACTCCATCAAAAATTTCAGAATTTCATCGAAACTCCATTAAAAATCAAAATTTCACTTGGAAAACTTAAAATGGCTGTATCTCGTAAACTATACGTCCAAGAGGGAAATGGGCCTTAATTCGTGACTCCATCAAAAAATTCAGAATATCATCGAAGGTTCATTAAAAATCGAAATTTCACTTGGAAAACTTAAAATGCCTGTATCTCCTAAACTATGCGTCCTAGAGGGAAACGGGACTTAATTCGTGACTCCATCAAAAAATTCAGAATTTTATCGAAACTCTATTAAAAATCGAAATTTCACTTTGAAAACTTAAAATGGCTGTATCTCCTAAATTATGCGTCCTAGAGGGAAATGGGACTTAATTCGTGACTTCATCAAAAAATTCAGAATTTTATCGAAACTCCATTAAAAATCGAAATTTCACTTGGAAAACTTAAAATGGCTGTATCTCCTAAACTATGCGTCCTAGAGGGAAATGGGACTTAATTCTTGACTCCATCAAAAATTTCAGAATTTCATCGAAACTCCATTAAAAATCAAAATTTCACTTGGAAAACTTAAAATGGCTGTATCTCGTAAACTATACGTCCAAGAGGGAAATGGGCCTTAATTCGTGACTCCATTAAAAAATTCAGAATTTCATCGAAACTCCATAAAAAATCGAAATTTCACTTGAAAAACTTAAAATGGTTGTATCTCCTAAACTATGCGTCCTAGAGGGAAATGGGCCTTAATTCGTGACTCCATCAAAAAATTCAGAATTTTATCGAAAGTTCATTAAAAATCGAAATTTCACTTGTAAATCTTAAAATGGCTGTATCTCCTAAACTATGCGTCCTAGAGGGAAATAGGCCTTAGTTCGTGACTCCATCAAAAAATTCAGAATTTCGTCAAAAGTCCATTAAAAATCGAAATTTCACTTGAAAAACTTAAAATGGCAGTATCTCCTAAACTATGCGTCCTAAAGGGAAATGGGCCTTAATTCGTGACTCCATTAAAAATTCAAAATTTCATCGAAAGTCTGTTAAAAAACGAAATTTCACTTGGAAAACTTAAAATGGCTGTATCTCCTAAACTATGCGTCCTAGAGGGAAATGGGCCTTAATTCGTGACTCCATTAATAAATTCAGAATTTCATCGTTACTCCATTAAAAATGGAAATTTCACTTGGAAAACTTAAAATGGCTGTATCTCCTAAACTATGCGTCCTAGAGGGAAATGGGCCTTAATTCGTGACTCCATCAAAAAATTCAGAATTTCACCGAAACTCCATTAAAAATCGAAATTTCACTTGGAAAACTTAAAATGGCTGTATCTCCTAAACTATGCGTCCTAGAGGGAAATGGGCCTTAATTCGTGACTCCATCAAAAAATTCAGAATTTCATCGAAACTCCATTAAAAAATGAAATTTCACTTGGAAAACTTAAAATGGCTGTATCTCCTAAACTATGCGTTCTAGAGGAAATGGGCCTTAATTCGTGACTCCATCAAAAAATTCAGAATTTCATCGAAAACAAATTAAAAATTGAAATGTCACTTGAGAAACTTCAAGTGGCTGTATCTCCTGAACTATGCGTCCTAGAGGGAAATGGGCCTTAATTCGTGACTCCATCAAAAAATTCAGAATATCATCGAAGATTCATTAAAAATCGAAATTTCACTTGGAAAACTTAAAATGCCTGTATCTCCTAAACTATGCGTCCTAGAGGGAAACGGGACTTAATTCGTGACTCCATCAAAAAATTCAGAATTTTATCGAAACTCTATTAAAAATCGAAATTTCACTTGGAAAACTTAAAATGGCTGTATCTCCTAAATTATGCGTCCTAGAGGGAAATGGGACTTAATTCGTGACTCCATCAAAAAATTCAGAATTTCATCGAAACTAAATTAAAAATTGAAATGTCACTTGGGAAACTTCAAGTGGCTGTATCTCCTGAACTATGCGTCCTAGAGGGAAATGGGCCTTAATTCGTGACTCCATCAAAAAATTCAGAATATCATCGAAGGTTCATTAAAAATCGAAATTTCACTTGGAAAACTTAAAATGCCTGTATCTCCTAAACTATGCGTCCTAGAGGGAAACGGGACTTAATTCGTGACTCCATCAAAAAATTCAGAATTTTATCGAAACTCTATTAAAAATCGAAATTTCACTTTGAAAACTTAAAATGGCTGTATCTCCTAAATTATGCGTCCTAGAGGGAAATGGGACTTAATTCGTGACTTCATCAAAAAATTCAGAATTTTATCGAAACTCCATTAAAAATCGAAATTTCACTTGGAAAACTTAAAATGGCTGTATCTCCTAAACTATGCGTCCTAGAGGGAAATGGGACTTAATTCTTGACTCCATCAAAAATTTCAGAATTTCATCGAAACTCCATTAAAAATCAAAATTTCACTTGGAAAACTTAAAATGGCTGTATCTCGTAAACTATACGTCCAAGAGGGAAATGGGCCTTAATTCGTGACTCCATTAAAAAATTCAGAATTTCATCGAAACTCCATAAAAAATCGAAATTTCACTTGAAAAACTTAAAATGGTTGTATCTCCTAAACTATGCGTCCTAGAGGGAAATGGGCCTTAATTCGTGACTCCATCAAAAAATTCAGAATTTTATCGAAAGTTCATTAAAAATCGAAATTTCACTTGTAAATCTTAAAATGGCTGTATCTCCTAAACTATGCGTCCTAGAGGGAAATAGGCCTTAGTTCGTGACTCCATCAAAAATTCAGAATTTCGTCAAAAGTCCATTAAAAATCGAAATTTCACTTGAAAAACTTAAAATGGCAGTATCTCCTAAACTATGCGTCCTAAAGGGAAATGGGCCTTAATTCGTGACTCCATTAAAAATTCAAAATTTCATCGAAAGTCTGTTAAAAAACGAAATTTCACTTGGAAAACTTAAAATGGCTGTATCTCCTAAACTATGCGTCCTAGAGGGAAATGGGCCTTAATTCGTGACTCCATTAATAAATTCAGAATTTCATCGTTACTCCATTAAAAATGGAAATTTCACTTGGAAAACTTAAAATGGCTGTATCTCCTAAACTATGCGTCCTAGAGGGAAATGGGCCTTAATTCGTGACTCCATCAAAAAATTCAGAATTTCACCGAAACTCCATTAAAAATCGAAATTTCACTTGGAAAACTTAAAATGGCTGTATCTCCTAAACTATGCGTCCTAGAGGGAAATGGGCCTTAATTCGTGACTCCATCAAAAAATTCAGAATTTCATCGAAACTCCATTAAAAAATGAAATTTCACTTGGAAAACTTAAAATGGCTGTATCTCCTAAACTATGCGTTCTAGAGGAAATGGGCCTTAATTCGTGACTCCATCAAAAAATTCAGAATTTCATCGAAAACAAATTAAAAATTGAAATGTCACTTGAGAAACTTCAAGTGGCTGTATCTCCTGAACTATGCGTCCTAGAGGGAAATGGGCCTTAATTCGTGACTCCATCAAAAAATTCAGAATATCATCGAAGATTCATTAAAAATCGAAATTTCACTTGGAAAACTTAAAATGCCTGTATCTCCTAAACTATGCGTCCTAGAGGGAAACGGGACTTAATTCGTGACTCCATCAAAAAATTCAGAATTTTATCGAAACTCTATTAAAAATCGAAATTTCACTTGGAAAACTTAAAATGGCTGTATCTCCTAAATTATGCGTCCTAGAGGGAAATGGGACTTAATTCGTGACTCCATCAAAAAATTCAGAATTTTATCGAAACTCCATTAAAAATCGAAATTTCACTTGGAAAACTTAAAATGGCTTATCTCCTAAACTATGCGTCCTAGAGGGAAATGGGACTTAATTTTTGACTCCATCAAAAACTTCAGAATTTCATCGAAACTCCATTAAAAATCGAAATTTCACTTGGAAAACTTAAAATGGCTGTATCTCCTAAACTATACGTCCAAGAGGGAAATGGGCCTTAATTCGTGACTCCATTAAAAAATTCAGAATTTCATTGAAACTCCATAAAAAATCGAAATTTCACTTGAAAAACTTAAATGGTTGTATCTCCTAAACTATGCGTCCTAGAGGGAAATGGGCCTTAATTCGTGACTCCATCAAAAAATTCAGAATTTTATCGAAAGTTCATTAAAAATCGAAATTTCACTTGTAAATCTTAAAATGGCTGTATCTCCTAAACTATGCGTCCTAGAGGGAAATAGGCCTTAGTTCGTGACTCCATCAAAAAATTCAGAATTTCGTCAAAAGTCCATTAAAAATCGAAATTTCACTTGAAAAACTTAAAATGGCAGTATCTCCTAAACTATGCGTCCTAGAGGGAAATGGGCCTTAATTCGTGACTCCATCAAAAAATTCAGAATTTCATCGAAACTCCATAAAAAATCGAAATTTCACTTGGAAAACTTAAAATGGCTGTATCTCCTAAACTATGCGTCCTAGAGGGAAATGGGCCTTAATTCGTGACTCCATCAAAAAATTCAGAATTTTATCGAAAGTTCATTAAAAATCGAAATGTCACTTGGAAAACTTAAAATGGCTGTGTCTCCTAAACTATGCGTCCTAGAGGGAAATGGGCCTTAATTCGTGACTCCATCAAAAAATTCAGAATTTCATTGAAACTCCATTAAAAATCGAAATTTCACTTGGAAAACTTAAAATGGCTGTATCTCCTAAACTATACGTCCTAGAGGAAAATGGGCCTTAATTCGTGACTCCATTAATAAATTCAGAATTTCATCGAAACTCCATAAAAAATCGAAATTTCACTTGGAAAACTTAAAATGGCTGTATCTCCTAAACTATGCGTCCTAGAGGGAAATGGGCCTTAATTCGTGACTCCATCAAAAAATTCAGAATTTTATCGAAAGTTCATTAAAAATCGAAATTTCACTTGTAAATCTTAAAATGGCTGTATCTCCTAAACTATGCGTCCTAGAGGGAAATAGGCCTTAGTTCGTGACTCCATCAAAAAATTCAGAATTTCGTCAAAAGTCCATTAAAAATCGAAATTTCACTTGAAAAACTTAAAATGGCTGTATCTCCTAAACTATGCGTCCTAGAGGGAAATGGGCCTTAATTCGTGACTCCATTATAAAATTCAAAATTTCATCGAAAGTCTGTTAAAAAACGAAATTTCACTTGGAAAACTTAAAATGGCTGTATCTCCTAAACTATGCGTCCTAGGGGGAAATGAGCCTTAATTCGTGACTCCATCAAAAAATTCAGAATTTCATCGAAAGTCCATTAAAAATCGAAATTTCACTTGGAAAACTTAAAATGGCTGTATCTCCTAAACTATGCGTCCTAGAAGGAAATGGGCCTTAATTCGTGACTCCGTCAAAAAATTCATAATTTCATCGAAACTCCACTAAAAATGGAAATTTCACTTGGAAAACTTAAAATGGCTGTATCTCCTAAACTATGCGTCCTAGAGGGAAATGGGCCTTAATTCGTGACTCCATCAAAAAATTCAGAATTTCATTGAAACTCCATTAAAAATCGAAATGTCACTTGGAAAACTTAAAATGGCTGTGTCTCCTAAACTATGCGTCCTAGAGGGAAATGGGCCTTAATTCGTGACTCCATCAAAAAATTCAGAATTTCATTGAAACTCCATTAAAAATCGAAATTTCACTTGGAAAACTTAAAATGGCAGTATCTCCTAAACTATGCGTCCTAGAGGGAAATGGGCCTTAATTCGTGACTCCATCAAAAAATTCAGAATTTCATTGAAACTCCATTAAAAATCGAAATTTCACTTGGAAAACTTAAAATGGCTGTATCTCCTCAACTATACGTCCTAGAGGAAAATGGGCCTTAATTCGTGACTCCATTAATAAATTCAGAATTTCATCGAAACTCCATAAAAAATCGAAATTTCACTTGGAAAACTTAAAATGGTTGTATCTCCTAAACTATGCGTCCTAGAGGGAAATGGGCCTTAATTCGTGACTCCATCAAAAAATTCAGAATTTTATCGAAAGTTCATTAAAAATCGAAATTTCACTTGTAAATCTTAAAATGGCTGTATCTCCTAAACTATGCGTCCTAGAGGGAAATAGGCCTTAGTTCGTGACTCCATCAAAAAATTCAGAATTTCGTCAAAAGTCCATTAAAAATCGAAATTTCACTTGAAAAACTTAAAATGGCAGTATCTCCTAAACTATGCGTCCTAGAGGGAAATGGGCCTTAATTCGTGACTCCATTAAAAAATTCAAAATTTCATCGAAAGTCTGTTAAAAATCGAAATTTCACTTGGAAAACTTAAAATGGCTGTATCTCCTAAACTATGCGTCCTAGAGGGAAATGAGCCTTAATTCGTGACTCCATCAAAAAATTCAGAATTTCATCGAAAGTCCATTAAAAATCGAAATTTCACTTGGAAAACTTAAAATGGCTGTATCTCCTAAACTATGCGTCCTAGATTGAAATGGGCCTTAATTCGTGACTCCATTAATAAATTCAGAATTTCATCGAAACTCCATAAAAAATCGAAATTTCACTTGGAAAACTTAAAATGGCTGTATCTCCTAAACTATGCGTCCTAGAGGGAAATGGGCCTTAATTCGTGACTCCATCAAAAAATTCAGAATTTTATCGAAAGTTCATTAAAAATCGAAATTTCACTTGTAAATCTTAAAATGGCTGTATCTCCTAAACTATGCGTCCTAGAGGGAAATGGGCCTTAATTCGTGAATCCATCAAAAAATTCAGAATTTCATTGAAACTCCATTAAAAATGGAAATTTCACTTGGAAAACTTAAAATGGCTGTATCTCCTAAACTATGCGTCCTAGAGGGAAATAGGCCTTAGTTCGTGACTCCATCAAAAAATTCAGAATTTCATCAAAAGTCCATTAAAAATTTAAATTTCACTTGAAAAACTTAAAATGGCTGTATCTCCAAAACTATGCGTCCTAGAGGGAAATGGGCGTTAATTCGTGACTCCATTAAAAAATTCAAAATTTCATCGAAACTCAATTAAAAATCGAAATTTCACTTGGAAAACTTAAAATGGCTGTACCTCCTAAACTATGCGACCTAGAGGAAAATGGGCCTTAATTCGTGACTCCATAAAAAAATCAGAATTTCATCGAAACTCCTTAAAAAATCGGAATTTCACTTGAAAAACTCAAAATGGCTGTATGTCCTAAGCTATGCGTCCTAGGTGGAAATGGGCCTTAACCCGTGACTCCATCAAAAAATTCAGAATCTCATCGAAAGTCCATTAAAAATCGAAATTTCAGTAGGAAAACTTAAAATGGCTGTATCTCCTAAACTATGCGTCCTAGAGGGAAATGGGCCTTAATTCGTGACTCCATCAAAAAATTCAGAATTTCATCGAAAGTCCATTAAAAATCGAAATTTAACCTGGAAAACTTAAAATGGCTGTATCTCCTGAACTATGCGTCTTAGGAGACGCATAGTTTAGGAGTTTCATCGAAACTCTATTAAAAATGGAAATGTCACTTGGAAAACTTAAAATGGCTGTATCTCCTAAACTATGCGTCCTAGAGGGAAATGGGCCTTAATACGTGAATCCATCAAAAACTCAGATTATCATCGAAAATCCATTAAAAACCGAAATTGCACTTGGGAAACTTAAAATGGCTGTATCTCCTAAACTATGCGTCCTAGAGGGAAATGGGCTTTAATTCGTGACTCCATCAAAAAATTCAGAATTTCGTCGAAAGTCCATTAAAATTTAGATTTTACTTGGAAAACTTAAAATGGCTGTATCTCCTGAACTATGCGTCCTAGAGGGAAATGGGCCTTAATTCGTGACTACATTAAAAAATTCAGAATTTCACCGATACTCCATTAAAAATCGAAATTTCACTTGGAAAAATTAAAATGGCTGTATCTCATAAACTATGCGTCCTAGAGGGAAATGGGCCTAAATTCGTGACTCCATCAAAAAATTCAGAATTTCATCGAAAGTCTGTTAAAAATCGAAATTTTACTTGGTAAACTTAAAATGGCTGTATCTCCTAAACTATGCGTCCTAGAGGGAAATGGGCCTTAATTCGTGACTCCATCAAAAAATTCACATTTTCATCGAAAGTCCATTAAAAATGGAAATTTCACTTAGAAAACTTAAAATGGCTGTATCTCCTAAACTATGCGTCCTAGAGGGAAATGGGCCTTAATTCGTGACTCCATCAAAAAATTCAGAATTTCTTTGAAACTCCATTAAAAACCGAAATTTCACTTGGAAAATTTAAAATGGCTGTATCTCATAAACTATGCGTCCTAAAGAGAAATGGGCTATAATTCGTGACTTCATCAAAAAATTCAGAACTTCATCGAAAGTCCATTAAAAATCGAAATTTCACTTGGAAAACTTAAAATGGCTGTGTCTCCTAAACTATGCGTCCTAAAGGGAAATGAGCCTTAACTCGTGACTCCATCAAAAAATTCAGAATTTCATCGAAAGTCCATTAAAAATCGAAATTTCACTTGGAAAACTTAAAATGGCTGTATCTCCTAAACTATGCGTCCTAGAGGGAAATGGGCCTTAATTCGTGACTCCATCAAAAAATTCAGAATTTCATCAAAAGTCCATTAATAATCGAAATTTCACTTGGAAAACTTAAAATGGCTGTATCTCCAAAACTATGCGTCCTAGAGGGAAATGGGCCTTATTTCGTGACTCCATCAAAAAATTCAGAATTTCATCGAAAGTCCATTAAAAATCGAAATTTCACTTGGAAAACTTAAAATGGCTGTATCTCCTTAACTATGCGTCCTAGAGGGAAATGGGCCTTAATTCGTGACTCCATCAAAAAATTCAGGATATCATCGAAAGTCCATTAAAAATGGAAATTTCACTTGGAAAACTTAAAATGGCTGGATCTCCTAAACTATGCGTCCTAGAGGGAAATTGGCCTTAATTCGTGACTCCATCAAAAAATTCATCGAAACTCCATTAAAAATCGAAATTTCACTTGGAAAACTTAAAATGGCTGTATCTCCTAAACTATGCGTCCTAGAGAGAAATGGGCCTTAATTCGTGACTCCATCAAAAAATTCAGGATTTCATCGAAACTCCATTAAAAATCGAAATTTCACTTGAAAAACTTAAAATGGCTGTATCTCCTAAACTATGCGTCCTAGAGGGAAATTGGCCTTAATTCGTGACTCCATCAAAAAATTCAGAATTTCATCGAAACTCCATTAAAAATGGAAATTTCACTTGGAAAACTTAAAATGGCTGTATCTCCTAAACTAGGCGTCCTAGAGAGAACTTCATCGAAAGTCCACTAAAAATCGAAATTTCACTTGGAAAACTTAAAATGGCTGTACCTCCTAAACTATGCGTCCTAGAGGAATATGGGCCTTAATTCGTGACTCCATCAAAAAATTCAGCATTTCATCGAAAGTCCATTAGAAATCGAAATTTCACTTGGAAAACTTAAAATGGCTGTATCTCCTAAACTATGCGTCCTACAGGGAAATGAGCCTTAATTTGTGACTCCATCAAAAAATTCAGCATTTCATCGAAAGTCCATTAAAAATCGAAATGAGCCTTAAAATCGGAAATGAGCCTTAACTCGTGACTCCATCAAAAAATTCAGAATTTCATCGAAACTCCATTAGAAATCGAAATTTCACTTGGAAAACTTAAAATGGCTGTATCTCCAAAGCTATGCGTCCTAGAGGGAAATGGGCCTTAATTTGTGACTCCATCAAAAAATTCAGAACTTCATCGAAAGTCCATTAAAAATCGAAATATCAGTTGGAAAACTTAAAATGGCTGTATCTCCTAAACTATGCGTCCTAGAGGGAAATGGGCTATAATTCGTGACTTAATCAAAAAATTCAGAACTTCATCGAAAGTCCATTAAAAATCGAAATTTAACTTGGAAAACTTAAAATGGCTGTATCTCCTAAACTATGCGTCCTAGAGGGAAATGAGCCTTAACTCGTGACTCCATCAAAAAATTCAGAATTTCATCGAAAGTCCATTAAAAATCGAAATTTCACTTGGAAAACTTAAAATGGCTGTATCTCCTAAACTATGCGTCCTAGAGGGAAATGGGCCTTAATTCGTGACTCCATCAAAAAATTCAGAATTGCATCGAAAGTCTCTTAAAAATCGAAATTTCACTTGGAAAACTTAAAATGGCTGTATCTCCTAAACTATGCGTCCTAGAGGAAAATGGGCCTTAATTCGTGACTCCATCAAAAAATTAGCATTTCATCGAAAGTCCATTAAGAATCGAAAATTCACTTGGAAAACTTAAAATGGCTGTATCTCCTAAACTATGCGTCCTAGAGGGAAATGGGCCTTAATTCGTGACTCCATCAAAAAATTCAGAATTTCATCGAAAGTCCATTAAAAATCGAATTTTCAGTAAGAAAACTTAAAATGGCTGTATTTCCTAAACTATGCGTCCTAGAGAGAAATGGGCCTTAATTCGTGATTCCATCAAAAAATTCAGAATTTCATCGAAAGTCGCTTAAAAATGGAAATTTCACTTGGAAAACTTAAAATGGCTGTATCTCCTAAACTATGCGCCCTAGAGGGAAATGGGCCTTAATTCGTGACTCTATCAAAAAATTCAGAATTTCATTGAAAGTCCATTAAAATTCGAAATTTCACTTGGAAAACTTAAAATGGCTGCATCTCCTAACTTATGCGTCCTAGAGGGAAATGGGCCTTAATTCGTGACTCCATCAAATAATTCAGAATTTCATCAAAAGTCCATTAGAAATCGAAATTTTACTTGGAAAACTTAAAATGGCTGTATCTCCTAAACTATGCGTCCTAGAAGGAAATGGGCCTTAATTCGTGACTCCATCAAAAAATTCAGAATATCATCGAAATTTCATTAAAAATCGAAATTTTACTTGGAAAACTTAAAATGGCTGTATCTCCTAAACTATGCGTCCTAGAGGGAAATGGGACTTAATTCGTGACTCCATCAAAAAATTCAGAATTTCATCGTTACTCCATTAAAAATGGAAATTTCACTTGGAAATTTCACCGCCCCAACCTAAAACCTACCAAACATATATTTAGATATTTAGACCAATCACGACAATATGGTATTCAAATGAAAGGTATTTAGGATAAGAAAAGGTATCTGATATCCAATTGTCGGACCAAGTGCTAGGAGGACCTCCCCATGCCCCAAAACACCCCCAAATCCGAAATATTTACCGACCATGGCAATATGGGATTCAAATGAAAGGTATTTTCGAGTAGAATACGAATCTGATATCCAAATGTGGACCACGTTTCTGGGGGTCCACCCCCTCCCCAAAACACCCCCCAAACTGGACTTATTTACTGACCATAGGAATTTGGGGCTTAAATAAAAGGTATTTGAATGTAGAATATGAATCTGATATCCAAATATGGGACCAAGTGTTTGGGGGGCTGTCTCTCACCAAAAACATCCCCCCAAAGGGGACAAATTTACGACCATAGCAATATGGGGCTCAAATGAAAGGTCTTTGGGAGTTAAGCACGAATTTGACATCAATATTCGTGAAAAGTGTCTATGGGACCACCCCACCCACATAACACCACCCAATTAGTAATTATTTTCTGACTATTGCAATATGAGGCTCAAATAAGAGGGTTTTTAAAATGGAACATGAATCCGATTTATATTTTCAAGGCCAACTCATTGAGTGGCCGCCCATCCCTCAAAACACCCCCCAAGCACGTCATGTTTGTCGACTATGGAAATATGGGGCTCAAATTAAAGTTATGTGGAAGCAGACCGCGTATCTGATATCAACATTAGGGGCCAACTGTCTAGCGGACGTCCCACCACCATAACAACCCCCAAATAGGACGTATTTGCTCACCAAGACAATTTGGGGCTTAAAGAGAGTGGAACTAAATATTCATAGTTTTTAGGGCCTATACCCCAAACCGGACATATTTGCTGACTTTTGCAGTAAGAAGTTTAAATGAGTTTAGAAAACGAATTTGATATCCAATTTTGATGACATGGCAATATGGGGTTCAAATAAATGATAAATAGATATATGAGAATAGAGCACGTTGCTGATATATTTTCCGGGCTTTGTGATTGGGGGACCACCCCAATCCCCAAAACACCCCTAAATCGGACATATTTACCGACCAAGTCAATTGTGGCGGTAGAGCAGCAATTGATACCCACTTTGGGGACCAATTTTTGGGTATTTACCCCTTTCCCAAAATACCCCACAAACAGCAATTTTTTGTTACCATCGCAATATGGGGCTCAAATAAAGGTATTTGGGAGTAGAATACGAATTTGATATCCAAATGTAGGACCATGTATTTAGGGCATCACCCATTTCCCAAAGCACCCCCAAGGGAAAAAATTTTCCGACCATGCCAATATATGGCTCAAATGAAAGGTATTTGAAATTAGAAAACAAATTTGATAACCTATTTTGGGGCCATGTGTTTGGGGGACACCTCATGCCGAAAACTCCTCTTAAGCCAATAGCAATATGGGGTTTACATAAATGGTATTTGAGAGAAGAGCTCGATGCTGATAGTTTTTCGGGGCCAAGAATCTGGGGGACCATCTCTCCCCCGAAAACACCACTAAAACAGACATCATGCGAATATCGGGCTGAAATGAAGTGTTTTATGAATGGATTACACCTTATATCCAAATTTAAATTTGTAGACCAATAAAGATCATAGGGGATTCAGATAAAGGCACTTTTATTGTTAAACTGTTAGTCAAATTAGCATGGTATTTCACCAAAAGATCTTTAATTGTCGAAAATAAATATTCCAAGGAAAGAAGGCGCAGCGGAGCGGGCCCGGGTCAGCTAGTTGATTTCATAAATGGTACATTTTACATATCCGTAATGGAGGATGTCAAAACTTCGCTCCGGACGAACTTTATGCGATTTTACTTGATAGTAGGAATTGGAAACTATGATGGTCATGCTGATCACCAACTTCCAGAACGGCGCGCTTATGTTTACATGTCTACAATCAAACCGAGATTCAAAGTTAATGAAACACCCCTTCATGACCTAATCACATAAAAGCCTCTCTCGCTGTATAAAATGGCAACATTTCATGATATTAAGTGTCCACAATGCTGTGAAACCGACGTCAATCAATAAATGAGCTGGAAACCTTATTCCCTAATATTGTTGTAAGGAATTTCAGTAACTTGGGTTTGGTAACTTGGGTTAGGATAATATGTAGGAGCAGTCTTAATAGAGGCACATTAAAACAACGTGTGTCGAATACGATACTTTACAGTAACAGACCCAGGTGTCTGTTGGAAATTGAACCCATAACCCCCGAGCTTCAAATCAGAACTCGTTAACAATTCAACGATAAGGATACTTTATGAAACACACATTCTATTCGCGCTTTGCCATTTGACTCTTCATTTCTTGAGTATACAAACTTTCAAATTTCCTTCCTTTAGTTAACTTAAACAACACAAATAAGTGGCAAAAAGCGACAATTGTTTGTACTGTTTGCTGTCTTTTAAAAATGACGACATCATAAAAAAGATGATCATTTATAATGACATGAAAAAAAAAAATGTTTTGTTTATAAAAGAGTGAGAAAATTAATTTCGTGACTTTGACACGGTCATAATATTTTAACGAAGGAACAAAAAAATACATTAAACGCGAACGTGTACAAAGCAGAATATAAATTAAAATAGCATCAACGCATACATATCCATTTAGATGAAGTAAATCCTGGTAATTCCTGTTTTTAAGACACATTACCATGGTACAGAACGGTGCACTTCCTTTGAGCAACTAGTGGGTATGTAAAGCTTAGATAAGTACTAAAATCATCGATTCGCCAATGTGAATTTTGGACACCCACCACCATGGATATATTGGGTTGCCCAAAAAGTAATTGCGGATTTTTCATATAGTCGGCGTTGACAAATTTTTTCACAGTTATCAGCTTTAACTTTTAGCTTGCTTTAGAAAAAAAGTGTAAAAAAGTATATTTGATTAAAGTTCATTCTAAGTTTTATTAAAAATGCATTTACTTTCTGCATTCAGAAGGAAGATTGCAATTACAGAGTCACAAGCTGTGAAAAAATTTGTCAACGCCGACTATATGAAAAATCCGCAATTACTTTTTGGGCAACTCAATATGTAATAAATCCCGTTTCGTCACAATCCGGTGAAAATTGGATAACTTAAGCCTTTTTAGCAGACATATCCTATTATAAACCAATCTGAACCATTTTAAGGTCGGATATCATGAGGCTCAGAAAAACTCACTGTTTCAAATTTCAGCGAAATCGGATAATAAACAAAGCTTTTATGGCCGCTATATCTAAATATAGACCGATCTTAACCATATTTGGGTCAATTGTCGGGAAGCCTTAAACTACTCACCGTTTGGAAAATAAAGTTTTTATGGGCATTAGACCCTTTATCGGAAAATCGGTCTATATAGCAGCTATATCCAAATATGGTTCGATTTGGCCCGTTCAAGAACTTAACCAGCGTGCATCAAAAAGACGTATCTGTGCCAAATTTCAGCTCAATATCTCAATTTTTGAAAGCTCTAGAGTGATTACAAGAGACGGACGGACAGACCGACAGACATACGGACATCATTAAATCGTCTTTGAATTTTACGACGATCCGAAATATATATACTTTGTAGGATCGGAAATTGATATTTCGATATGTTGCAAACGGAATGACTAAATGAATGTACCCCCTATCCTACGGTGGTGGGTATAACACATTCATTAAGTTAGACGTGCCACACTTGGATATTCAAAGTGTGGCACGCCACCATTCATTATCCTATTAAATTATAACTACCAACAGTAAATATTCTTAACTTTATCCGAATATAGGCCGATCTGGATTAGATGGCATATTTTTAAATTTGTGCAAATGGGGTCTAGATCTGAACCATATTTTGTGCGGATACTGGCAGCCGTAGTATATTTAAATATTTCAAACATCAATTTAATTGAAACTTAAATCGATGATCGGTCTGTTATGGAATATGGTCTGATATTGATCATAATAGGTTCGACTAAAAGGAATTCAAGATGTGTAGCTCTGGTCGCGCATTGCTCTAGGTTGTCGATTGATAAGCAGCTAATTCGAATTTGGAAAATCGAGGAAAATTCAACTGGACGACAGATAGTGGTTTTTATACCCTCCACCATAGGATGGGGGGTATACTAATTTCGTCATTCTGTTTGTAACTACTCGAAATATTTGTCTGAGACCCCATAAAGTATATATATTCTTGATCGTCGTGAAATTTTATGTCGATCTAGCCATGTCCGTCCGTCTGTCCGTCCGTCCGTCCGTCTGTCTGTCGAAAGCACGCTAACTTCCGAAGGAGTAAAGCTAGCCGCATGAAATTTTGCACAAATACTTCTTATTAGTGTAGGTCGGTTGGTATTGTAAATGGGCCATATCGGTCCATGTTTTGATATAGCTGCCATATAAACCGATCTTGGGTCTTGAATTCTTGAGCCTCTAGAGTGCGCAATTCTTATCCGATTGGGATGAAATTTTGCACGACGTGTTTTGTTATGATATCCAACAACTGTGCCAAGTATGGTTGAAATCGGTTCATAACCTGATATAGCTGCCATATAAACCGATCTTGGGTCTTGACTTCTTGAGCCTCTAGAGTGCGCAATTCTTATCCGATTTGAATGAAATTTTGCACGACGTGTTTTGTTATTATATCCAACAACTGTGCCTAGTATGGTTCAAATCGGTTTATAACCTGATATAGCTGCCATATAAACCGATCTTGGGTCTTGACTTCTTGAGCCTCTAGAGTGCGCAATTCTTATGGGATTGGGATGAAATTTTGCACGACGTGTTTTGTTATGCTATCCAACAACTTTGCTAAGTATGGTTCAAATCGGTCCATAACCTGATATAGCTGCCATATAAACCGATCTTGGGTCTTGACTTCTTGAGCCTCTAGGGTGCGCAATTCTTATCCGATTGGAATGAAATTTTGCACGTGTTTTGTTACGATATCCAACAACTGTGCCAAGTATGGTTCAAATCGTTCCATAACCTTATATAGCTGTCATATAAACCGATCTTGGGTCTTGACTTCTTGAGCCTCTAGAGTGCGCAATTCTTATCCGATTTGAATGATCGGATCGGTCTATAGCCCGATACATCTCCCATATAAATCGATCTCTCTATTTTACTTCTTGAGCCCCCAAAGGGCGCAATTCTTATTCGAATTGGCTGACATTTTACACCAGACCATATCTTGATATCGCTCTAATAGCAGAGTAAATCTTTTCTTATATCCTTTTTTGCCTAAGAAGAGATGCCGGGAAAAGAACTCGACAAATGCGATCCATGGCCACTTCGCACGCTTTTACTTGTTTTACCTTTATCAGCATATAAACCGATCTCCTGATTTTACTTATTGAGCCTTATAGAGGCCAATATGGTTGTAGCTTTGCACAATGGCAACTTAGCACTCTTTTATATGTTATACCCACTACCATAGGATGAGGGTATACTAATCTTATCATTCCACTCGTAACAACTCGAAATATTGATAAAGGACCCCATAAAGTATATATAATCTTGATCGTCTCGACATTCTGAGTCCAACTAGCCATGAAGGTCCGTCTGTCCAAATAACGATAGCGGTCGAACGCGTAAAGATAGCCGCTTGAAATTTTGTGGAGGCCACCATAGCGCAGAGATTAGCATGTCCGCCTATGACGCTGAACGCCTGAGTTCGAATCCTGGCAAGACCATCAAAAAATTTTCAGCGGTGGTTTGTCCTTTGTGGAAAGTTCATAGTCAAAATTTGCATTTTTGTTATACCAACCACCGAAGGATGGGGGTATATTAATTTTGTCATTCCGTTTGCAACACATCGAAATATCCATTTCCGACCCTATAAAGTATATATATTCTTGATCAGCGTAAAAATTAAAGACGATCTAGACATGTCCGTCCGTCTGTCTGTTGAAATCACTCTACAGTCTTCAAAAATAAGGATATTGAGCTGAAACTTTGCACAGATTCTTTTTTTATCCATAAGCAGGTTAAATTCGAAGATGGGCTAAATCGGACTATATCTTGATATAGCCCACATATAGACCGATCGGCCGATTTAGGGTCTAAAGCCCATAAAAGCCACATTTATTATCCGATTTTGCTTAAATTTTGGGACAGTGAGTTGTGTTAGGCCCATCGACGTCCTTCTTTAATTTGGCCCAGATCGGTTCAGATTTGGATATAGCTGCCATATAGACCGATCTCTCGGTTTTAGGTTTTGGGGCCATAAAAGGCGCATTTATTTCCCAATTTTGGTGTAATTTGGGACAGTGAGTTGTGTTAGGCCCTTCGACGTCCTTCTTCAATTTGGCCCAGATCGGTTCAGATTTGGATATAGCTGCCATATAGACCGATCCTCCGATTTAGGGTCTAAGGGCCATAAAAGGCTCATTTATTATCCGATGTCGCCGAAATTTGGGACAGTGAGTTAAGTTAAACGCCTTGACATACCTCTGCATTATGGCCCAAATCGGTCCCCATTTGGATATAGCTTCCATGTAGACCGATATCTCGATTTAAAATCTTGGCCCCATAAAAGGCGCATTTAAAATCCAATGTTACTGAAATTTGACACAGTTACTTATGTTAGGCTCTTCGACATCCGTGTCGTATATGGTTCAGATCGGTTGATATAGCTACTAAAAAGACCAATATTTTGTTATACACAATTGAACAATGACTCGTTCTTAAGAGTATTTGGTCCAAATCGGAACATATAACTGCTATGGGACATAAGGTATGCAATTTTCACAGGATTTTTATGAACGGTAGTTTACATATATACCCGAGGTGGTGGATATCCAAAGTTCGGCCCGGCCGAACTTAACGCCTTTTTACTTGTTCTGTTATGACTTGCAACAACTGTTCCTATTACGGTTTAAATCGGAAAAGAATCTTTTGAGCCACTGAAAGCCGCAATTTTGTCCGATTTGTCTAAAATTTTGAACATAGTGTTCTGTTATGACTCTATAACCAGATATAGCTCGCATATTTTAGCAGAATCCATGGTGGTGGGTTTTCATGATTCGGTCCCGCTGAACTTAGCACTCTTTAACTTTTCTATTCCAATGCCTTATCTACAAAACGGACTACAGCTTCACACATCCATTGCAGGAAATGGCAACTTTACTCCAAACCCCCAGCTTGACCCTTTAACTTTTTTATTTATCGAAGCACTTTCGTATGATTTCAATTATTTATCACAATTTCTATTCAATTGTCTTAGATTTCTTTTCGTACCATAATTTATCCTCTTGTTTACACTCCCAATTGAACAAAAGTGGTTGAACATTTTGAAAAATTGCCAAATTTGGGATGTGGAAATGAAATAAAGTAAGACTCTCAATTTGTTGCTATAACTAAATTCATAAACTCAATAGTTTACAAAACGTCGCCATGGTATAAACTTAGAATCAAACTTTTGTTCTTCTATGCAACCCTTTGTGCCTCCTAGACTGATATTCAACATACTTTTCTGAGAAATGTTTTGGAAAAATAATGCATATTTCTTTTTATGAATTTATGTATGGATGTATGTGAACTGGAGTGGAAAACAATAAACCTAAATGAAATATGAATGTGTTGTGTGACACGTAGAAGGCCTCAGCACCAGCTCGGACAGATAACTTCTTCAACTGCTTTACCATTATTGGCATCATATATTTTTTTTTTATGAAAAATATACAGAAAGAATTTTGTTTTTTTTTTTTATGATATGGACTGCTAAAGCTCCTCATTGCAAAGCAACAGGATGTTTTCGGTTGAATTTAAGGGTTTCTGTAAACAAACAAGGCAGGAAAAAAATCTGGGAGAATAAATTTTATCTAGGGCTATTCCAAGAACAAAGATTCCAGTAAAATAGAGGACATTCCATATAGTTGGAGAAGAATAACAAAAAGAAAATGATTAACCAAGTTGATTTGGTCAAGGATGTTCTGCATTGAACATATTTCAGGGTCAGAGGATTTTCATGATTGGCATCATAACTTTGGTGGCTCTTTTTATACCCCCACCATAGGATAGGGGTATACTAATTTCGTCATTCTGTTTGTAACACATCGAAATATGCGTCGAAGACCCTATAAAGTATATATATTCGTGACGGTCATGTCATTTTAAGTCGATCTATCCATGACCGTCCGTATGTCTGTCGAAAGCACGCTAACTCTCGAAGGATTAAAGCCAAGCGCTTAAAATTTTTCACAAATACTTATTATTGGTGTAGGCCGCTTGGAATTGTAAATGGGCCAAATCGGTCGATATTTTGATGCAGCTGCCATATATATCGATCTTGGGTCTTGATTTCTTGAGCTTCTAGATGGCGCAATTATCATCCGATTTGGCTAAAATTTTGCACATGGTGTTTTGGTATCACTTCAAACATCAGTGCCAAGTATAGTTTAAATCAGTCTATAATCTGATATAGCCGACACATACGACTTCCAACAACTCTGCTAGGTATAGTCTAAATCCATATAAACTGATCTTAGGTCTTGACTTCTAAAGCTTTTAGAGGGCGCAATTCTTATCCGACTTGCATAAGTGTTTGATTTCGACTCCCAACAACTGTGTCATGTATGGTCTAAATCAGTCCATAACCTGATATAGCCACCATATAAACCGATCTCCAGATTAGACTTCTTGGGCTTCTAGAGGGCACAATTTTTATCCAATATGGTTGAAATTTTACATAAGTCGTTTTGGTATGACTTCCAACAACTGTTCCAAGTATCGGTATATGACCTGATATAGCTGCCATATAAACCGAACCCTCAATTTGACTTTTTGAGCCTCTGGAGAGCGCAATTATTACTCGATTTGCTTAAAATTTTTTGAATGTGTTTTTCTATGAATTGTGTTTGTATACTCTACACTACTACTGTGGTTCAGGGTATTATAACTTAGTGCAACTGTTTGTAACACTCAACATGAATAGAGATAGACCTATTGATAAGTATATCGATCGACTGAGAATCATTTTCTGATGCGATATAACTATGTCCGTCGGTCTGTCTGTCCGTCTGTTCATGTTAATTTGTGTACAAACTACAGGTGGCAATTTTCATCCGATTGTCAAACTTTGCACATACATATTTTTTTGGCACAGAGATGAAGCCTATTGAAAAATGGAAAAATCCGGTTCAGATTTCGATATAGCTCTCAGATATATGTTCGTCCGATTTGCAGTAAAAATGCAATCAATTGGTCATTTGTTAACCGATTCTTTCTAAATTTGGAAAAAAATGGGCAAAGCCTAGTATGTTATCCATGGTCTCATCGTATAGCTCGCTTGCTGGGCTCTTTCCGCCTTGATTTTTCATAACAACTTTGTAGCCAAGGCCCCACGGATCTCGGTTGATATACTCTCTCGGAACTTCCCACTGGTTTTCACATCCACCACCATAGGATGGGGTTATACTAATCTAGTCATTAGGTTTGCAACTCCTCGAAATATTCGTCTAAGACCCTATTACATATATATATATTATTGATCGTTTCGACGTTCTGAGCCGAACTAGCCATGTCCGTCGACCAGTCCTTCCGTCTGTCGAAAATACAATAGCGGTTGAACGCGTAAAGCAAGCCGCATGAAATATGGCACATATAGTCAAAAGGACATTGGCGACTGCAAATGGGTTATGTAGGTTAAGGAACAGGGGCAAACTTCTAACATATCAATGAGTGTAGTCCGATTCAAGTTTTAAGCTCAATGATAAGAGGCCTCCTTTTTATAGCCGAGTCCCAACGGCGTGCCGCAGTGCAACACCTCTTTGGAGAGAAGTTTTACATGGCATAGTACCTCACAAATGTTGCCAGCATTAGGAGGGGAAAACCACCGCTGAAAATTTTTTCTGATGGTCTCGCCAGGATTCGAACCCAGGCGTTTAGCGTCATAACCGGACATGCTAACCTCTGCGCTACGGTGGCCTCCTCAGATTCAGATATAGCTCCCATATAAAACCATCTCCCGATTTAATTTCTTGAGTCCTTACAAGCACCAATTTTTGTCCAATTTGGCTGAAATTTTGCATGTGGTGTTTTATTATGATTTCCAACAACTGTAACAAGTAGGGTCGGAATCGGTCTATAGCTTGATATAGCTCCCAAATAAACCGATCTCCCGATTGGTATTATTGAGCCCTTACATGCCGCAATTTTTGTCCAATTTGGCAGAAATTTTGCATGTGGTGTTCTGTTACGAATTCCTACAACTGTGCCAAGTACGGTGTACAACCTGATATAGCTCCCGTATAAACCGATCTCCTGATTTGACTTATGGAGTCTTTACAAGCCGCAATTTGTGTCCGATTTGCATGTAGTGTTATGTTATAACTTTCAACAACTGTGTTAAGTACGGTCCGAATCGGTATATAGCCTAATATAGCTCCCATAAAACCGATTTCCCGATTTGACTTCTTGAGCCCTTACAAGGGCTTCGATTTGGCTGAAATTTATAATAAAATAATCCCCTCAACTAAATTTATTTTGTATACATTTTTAGCAGAATCCATGGTGGTGGGGTCCCAAGATTTTGCCCGGCCGAACTTGGCCCGCCCGACTTTGGCCCGGCCGAACTTGGCACGGCAGAACTTGGCCCGGCCGAACTTGGCACGCTTTTACTTGTCTTCTTTTTTTTGTCAATTATTGGATCCCATTCATATAGGGCGGGGGAAGCAGATGGGGCAGTGTATATTCACCGCGGCTTCGCGGGCGAAAATTGGAGAGTTGGCTGTTGGCTGGCCCCAGCTCTGCGATGGAATCTGCGATGGATTCTTCCTACAGACCTGTTGCGAGTGATATCGGGATTTACGAAAAACTTTCATATCTTAGAGGATATGTTTTATAAACCTGCAACAACAGCATCAGGCAGGCCACCGCAGCAGGATTTCTGGTATCTGAAAGTAGAAGACGAGGATTAATAATTTATTGCTGGAATATGATGGAACGATTTACCTTATGCCAAAAGCCACGATGTTGATGATGGTTGCGTAGGGTTGCCATTGCGCATGGTTTTTGCCATTACGTACGTCGAATTACTACATGACTGAGATTGTTGTTGAGTCGCTGTACGACGATAAAGCGGGATTGGTCCACGTGACCATGGAAGGACAGGGCGACTGGAGGTTTGCATCTACCTCCCACTTTGGAAGAAATCTGTGCTTGTTTGTTAGTATTGTCTTTTTTGTTCGAACATTTTTACTTTTTGGCGAAGGATGGTGGGATGAGACCTCCGCTAGTGAGGCGACGAAAGCTAGGTGGTGCCCAAGACATTTTTGGCTGCAAATGGGGACCTCGTAACACATCCTTGACAGCGAAAAAGGGCTGTTTTTAGTGGACTTGCCCATTACTTTATGTATAACTAGCTTACCCGGGCCCGCTCCGCTGCGCCTTCTTTTACTTTATATGGAACAAAAGTTTCCTTGGAATATTTATTTTCATCAATTAAAGAGCTTTTAGTGAAATACCATGCTACGAAAATAGTATATCGCTTGACTAACAGTTTGACAATTTAACAATATAAGTGCATTTATCTGAATCCCATATGATCTTTATTGGTCTACGAATTTAAGTTTGGACGTAAGGTACTCCATTATTAAAATACTTTATTTCAGCCTAGTATCCTCATGTTTTCTCTGATTTAGGGGTGTTTTCGGGGGTGAGGTGGTCCCCAGACACTTGGGCCTGAAAAAATATCAGCATTGTGCTCTTCTTCCAAATACCATTTATTTAAACCCCTTATTGTCATTGGTTTAGGGGATTTTACACGATGAGGCGTCCCTTAAACACATTGCCCAAAATAGGTTATCAAATTAGATTTTTAATCTAAAATATCTTTCATTTGAGCCACATATTGGCATGGTCAAAAAGTGTTTAACCTTTGGGGGGTGTTTTTGGGGAAGGGGTAAATTCATGGTACTAAATTTGGATATCAAATTTGTATTCTACTCCCAAATACCTTTATTTGAACCCCATTTTGGGAAGGTCACCAAAAAATTGCTGTTTGTGGGGTATTTTGTGAAAGGGGTAGACCCCCAGAAAATTTGTCCCGAAAGTAGGTGTCAATTCTTGCTTTACCCCTCAATACCTTTCATTAAAGTTAAACATTGACATTGTCGGTAAATATGCCCGATTTAGGTGTGTTTTGGGGATTGGGGTGGTCCCCCAAACACTTAGCCCGGAAAATATATCAGCAACTTGCTCTATAGACACTTTTCCCGAATATTGATATCAGATTCGTGCTTTACTCGCAAATTCCTTTCATTTGAGTTCCATATTGCCATTGTCGATAAATATGTCCGATTTAGGGGTGTTTTGGGGGTTGGGATGGTCCCCCTAGCACTTGGTCCGACAATTGGATATCAGATAAGTTTTCTTATCCTAAATTCCTTTCATTCGAGTCTCATATTGTCGTGATTGGCCTAAATATATGTTTGGTAGGCTTTAGTGTGGGCAGCCCCTAGGTACCTCATCCGAAATATGGATACCAAATTTTTATTTTTTGGGCACACAAAATTTCGCTTAAATCGCACCACCCATCTCCGAGATCTGGCGTTTCTGAAAATTAGGGTAAGGGGGAGGGTCCGCCCCCCCTTCAGATATCAAAAAATGTAGTACCCTATTTTCACCACGGGATCATTATGCACCACTGTGAAAATTTCAAGAAAATTCGTTTCAGCCGTTTCTGAGTCCATAAGGAACACACAAACATACAAACATACAAACATAACAACAAAACATAAGGGCCTCCTTTTCTATGCCCAGAACGGCGTGTCGCATAAAAATAAGCACCACAGATCATTTTTCGGCATAATAGGCTCACAGCTAACCTCTGCGACACAGTGGCAAACTGGTGTAACGAAAATCTTTAGCTTTTATTTGGTAAAGTGTTCCAGTTTTTGGAATGAAAATGATACAAGCAGAGTATATATCCATAAGACAAGGACCAGTATATAGGACACAGCTTGTTATTGAACTGGTGATATATCATCTGGGCCTGGTGACTTAAAGAAGTCGAAACTTTTGAAAGCCTAAAATATTCAGACTCAATTTCCCAGACAACCAACTCTTCTGGCGCTACGTTATCCGTTGGAGTATTTCCCGGGAAATGTGTATCGACGATTGGTTCTAATGTTTCCTCACTAATCATTGCGCATACATGTTCTTCCTTTGCCTAGAGGTTTCAGATGTTTCCTTTACGAAGCTGGAGAATTCCACCAAGGATTTGTTCTGAATCTTTTTCAGCTTGCCCTTGTATTTCCTTAGCTCAGTCTTATGAACATCCCAGTCGTTTATTGCTCTTGTAGCTTTCGCCCTGTTTATGTGTTTTCTGAAGCCCTTCCTTGGACTAACCGGTTTTGGTGTCCATCATGGCGGTCGCTGTTTGCTCCTTTTGTTTGGCTCTGGGGCATGCTGACACAAGCATGGCATTCAAGGTCTTTGTAATCCGCTTGATTACTATGTCCATGTCCTCCGCAATTTCCACTTCCTTTTCTGGTCTAGAAGGGATAGTCATGGAGAATGTGTGTGTCTTTTGTAAAAATGCTTCAGCTCTCAAAAGCAGATCTTATTTTGATAAAGCCACTATAAAGAGTGATCATTTGATTTGATGTTGAAGACACAAATTTCCTTACAACTTTCTCTCCAATGTAAGGTAAATGTTTGAGTATGAAGATATTTTTAGTAAAATGACTCGCATTCGTTGGGCAAAAATGTGATTCATACAATTCATAAATAATATTTGTGGATTTTTGCCCAGTATTTTCTCTTTTGTTTTTTCTTGCTTTGGTTTTTCACTGCATTGTAGTCATTTCTACTCGGACAATATAAATTTGTCATATTTTTTATAGCTTTCACTCATAGCTATGCGGTATGCCTTTTTTCTCCTTGCCACTTTACTGCCCTCAAATAATTTTTAGATTGGTTTCACCTTCTTCTTAGATTATTAGTTTCCGTTTCCATTTCTATTTTGGTTGTGGAATTTATGGATATGCTTGCCAGCAGGTATGTACACATGCATTACTTATTTACAAAGTTATTAAATAAAATATATTGCTTTATGTCCTTTTTATGATAAAAAAATTTAATTTTATTCAATTTACTTTTGTCATTTATAATTCAAAGGAAACTTATTTTCTCTGTGGCTGGGGAATTTGTTAAAAATAAAAAATAAAATAAAAATGATTGCATGTGTGATGTAATAAATTGAGTGGCAAGATATTGATTGTCATATGGGGACAATGGCAATAGAAAATTCCATGTTATTTAAAGAAGCTTCTACAGTTTGAGAACCACTGGTACTCGAAAAAACCTGTATGGATGACCATACTACGTATGTAAAAAAATGCATATTTACCCATGAACATTCCTTTCAGGAACAGGGTCAAACTTCCACATATCATTGAGTGCTGTCCGATTCAAGTTTTTAACTCAATGATAAGGGTCCTCCTGTTTATAGCCAAGTCTGAACGACGTACCCCAATGCGACACCTTCTTGCGAAGAATTTTTACATGGCATAGTTCCCACAAATGTTGCCAGCATTAGGAGGGCATAGCCGCCGCTGAAGAATATTTCTGATATTCTCACCAGGATTCGAACCCAGGCGTTCAGAGTCCTAGGTGGACATGCTAACCTCTGTGCTACGGTGGCCTCCCCACTGCATATGTATTGGGTTGCCAAAAAGGTAATTGCGTATTTTTCATATAGTCGGCGTTGACAAATTTTTTTCACAGCTTGTGACTCTGTAATTGCATTCTTTCTTCTGTTAGTTATCAGCTGTTACTTTTAGCTTGCTTTAGAAAAAAAATATAAAAAAGTATATTTGATTAAAGTTCATTCTAAGTTTTATTAAAAATGCTTTTACTTTCATTTAAAAAATCCGCAATTACATTTTGGGCAACCCAATAGATATGCTTAAATAAATTAACAAACCGGAGCATAATAATAAGCTTCTATTTCGCCTGATATATATGAGCTACTAGCCGAACCGGGCCCGCACCGCTGCGTCTTCTTTAATTCTCTAATATATTTTACCCAACTGCTAGTGTCCGATGTTGGCGGCGAAGAGGATACCGCAAAACCAATCCCTGATGGTGGTATACAATGTTTACCTCCTAGTCAGAATGAGGTCCAAGTAGCAGTAACCCGACTAAAGAATAACAAGGCAGCAGGAGCCGACGGGTTACCCGCTGAACTATTTAAGACCGGAGGCGACACGCTGATAAGGCGTATGCATCAGCTTATTTGCACAATCTGGCCAGAAAAACGCATACCCGATGATTGGAACCTCAGCATACTATGTCCCGTACACAAGAAAGGAGTCAGGACGTAATGTGCAAACTACAGAGGAATAAGTCTCCACTCCATCGCATACAAGATACTCTCGAGCGTACTGGGTGACAGATTAAAACCTAAAGTCAATGGGATAATTGGGCCCTATCAATGCGGCTTTAGACCTGGTAAATCCTCCCTAGACCAGATATTCACACTGCGCCATATCTTGATATTGCTCTAATAGCAGAGCAAATCTTTTCTATAATTTTTTGCCTAAGAAGAGATGCCGGGAAAAGAACTCGACAAATGCGATCCATGGTGGAGGGTATATAAGATTCGGCCCGGCCGAACTTAGTACGCTTTTACTTGTTCTTTATCTGCTCGGTTGTGCAAGGCTTTTTGGAAGTTGAAACCATCCATTTCGTCTTAACTCCATTTACTGCCAGACCCATTTTCACTGGCTCTCTCTTGATTCTTTCAAAGGATGTAGTTACTAAAGGGTGATTTTTTTGAGGTTACGATTTTCATGCATTAGTATTTGATTGTCCGGTTTGGACCACAATTAAATTATATGTTGGAGACCTGTGTAAAATGGCAGCCAATTCGAATAAGAATTGCGCCCTTTGGAGGCTCAAGAAGTAAATAGAGTGATAGATTTATATGGGAGCTGTATCAGGCTATAGACCGATTCAGACCATAATAAACACGCATGTTAATGGTCATGAGAGGATCCTTCGTACAAAATTTCAGGCAAATTGCATAATAATTGCGACCTCTAGAGGCTTAAGCAGTCAAGATCCCAGATCGGTTTATCTAACAGCTATATCAGGTTATTGACCGATTTGAACCCAATTTAGCACAGTTGTTGGAAGTCATAGCAAAACACGTCGTGCAAAATTTCAAGATGTCAAGACCCAAGATCGGTTTATATGGCAGCTATACCAGGTTATAGACCGATTTGAACCATACTTGGCATAATTGTTGGATATCATAACAAAACACTTTGTGCAAACTTTCATTCCAATTGGATAAGAATTGCGTTCTCTAGAGGCTCAAGAAGTCAAGACCCAAGATCGGTTTATATGGCAGCGTATAAAAACATAGACCGATATGGCCCATTTACAATCCCAACCGACCTACACTAATAAGAATTTGTGCAAAATTTCAAGCGGCTAGCTTTACTCCTTCAAAAGTTGCGTGCTTTCGATAGACAGACGGATAGACGGACGGACATGTCTAGATCGACATAAAATGTCACGACGATCAAGAATATATATCCTTTTGGGGTCTCAGACCAATAATTCGAGTAGTTACAAACAGAATGACGAAATTAGTATACCCCTATCCTATGGTGGAGGGTATAAAAACCGAGTCCCATGTCATGATGGGTCATATTCCCATTTTAAACATTTTTGGGAGGTAGGGTGTACCCCTATACTTCGAACTGATTTTGTATGCCAGATTCGTAATCTACTCCTAAATACCTTTCATTTGAGGCCCATACTGACATGAACGCCCAATATGTCTGTTTGGGGGAATTTTGGGGTTGGGGCGGCCCGATGGGTACTTAGACCCAAATTTTAATACCATATTCGTATTCTATTTTCTAATACCTTTCATTTGATATCCATATAGTCCCGATCGGTCCACTTTTGATATTGGGTGGTGTTTTTGGGTAAAGGGGGAGGGACCCTCCCCTTCCGAAATCATCAAATTATAAAGTCTATTTCTCCTTTCTGGTCATATTCGCCATCATCAAACCAACGACCAAACAAACAAACACAAATTCAATTTTATATATATTTCCAATTCTTGCAAGCCTGTCTGCTCTACAATTAACTTGCAAGCTTTGCAAGCCCGGCTGTCCTACAATTAACTTGCAAGCCTTGCAATGTGGCAAGCATTAACAGTTCAGCTATTTTGTGGAGAGATCTACAGGCACAGCTTGAAACGCCTATAAAAGTATGGGGCAATCGAAAGCAGCTTCATAGTCGACGAAAACACTGTGTCGATCTTTCTCCTTTGGTCTCTTTCAGTATGTGTGTTGGGATGAGATGGATTCACTTGCTTCTCTGTAGTTGGCACATGCTATCTTGTCGTTTTTCTTGTGGACCTTTCTAGTAAGCTGAGGTCAATGAAAGGACATGTATTATTCTTGCCCTTCCTTATGTCGCATCAGCGTCTTGTTTCTGCCATTTATTAGTTCTGCTGGTAAACTATCGGCTCTTGGTGCCTTGTTGTTATTTAGTCGAGTTACTACCACTGCGCTGACTTGATTCTGGCTATGCGGCATACATTCTATTTTGTCCTCAGGGGTCGGTTCTGTGTTACCCTCGTCGCCGCTACTGTCAGATAACAACAGCTGGGAAAAATGTTCTTTCATATCGAAAACACACTTTCTGCATCTATTACCAGATTTACTTCTTTGTCTCTGCAGGTTTATATGATATGATAGAATTTACGGACTTAATTCTGACTCCTAAACATCTCGATTCGCTCACACCAACGTCTTTCCATTTCTTTCTTTTGTCTGAAAAATAAACGTTTCTTCTCTCTCCTTTTCTTCTGATATACCTCCTCTGTATAACTGTAAGGTTGCTGTATATGTCGCATAACTCAAATCGCGTCCAAACTAAAGAAATTGTTTATTCATTTTTTTCTCGAAACTGACTAGATATGCCACTTAAAATCCTTAAGCATACAACTGTATCATGAAATTTCTTTAATTAAACCCAAATATACCTTGATATTCGAAGAATATCAAAGCGGAAACTGTATTTCTTGTTTTGATAATTTGTTCTGCATCCTAAAAGTATGCTTTAAAAAAAGAAATTGAATATCTCCCACGTGAATTCAAATTTGTTATAATTCCATAAGTCAAGTGTTGCTTTTCCAAAAATAGATAACGTTTCATAAGAAATGCTCTCAATTTTCATCAACCACATTGAAAGTGTGCTACACGCATTCTTCTAACTGGGTTAAATAAATACCCCAAAGAAAGTGTTAAAACAGACCCCTCCTTTCTCATTTTTTATGCTGCCTCATTATAGGCGAGTACCTCCATCGACTTAGCTCAACTCATTTAGAAATGTTTGTGCAAACAGACACCACACGCCAGCTACAAAAACAACACTAACAATGTGACAACATCAACACAAATACCCATCCTCCGTGCACAATTAAACACACCCCACAAACATACACACATGCACTTGCTACATCGTGCAAACATAATCAACAAATGTTTTAAAACGGTACCACAAAAATACATTAACACATAATGGTAGGTATAACGGCAGTAGCAGCACCAGTAAGAACAACAACTACAATGACAGGAAGAGCACAAACCGATGTAACATTTAAAAAATGTTCATTTGAGTTTACACATTTGTTCTCTTCGCTTTGCTCTTTCATTCGGTGATAACAAAACCGCGAATACAACTAAAATGACAAAACAAAAACAAAATTGTTAAAAAAAAACACTCACGCAAATAACCCTGCTCACTCACACAATCATACGCCCTTGATATGTTGCATGAAGAAAAACAAATAAGACGCAGAAAGAGGACGAGGTGTAGATAATGGGTTGCACAGTGGGGATATTATAATAACAGAGGAATAGCGCAGAGGTTAGCATGTCCGCCATGTTCAGCGGTGCCCTACCTAATGCTAACGAAATTCGTGAGGATTTTGGCATGTAAAAACTTCTTCCCAAAGAGATGTCGCGCTGCGGCACGCCGTTCGGACACGGCTATAAAAAGGAAGTCCCTTATCGTTGAATTTAGACTTGAATCGGACAACACTCATGGATACGTGAGAGGTTTGCCTCTGTTGCTTAATGGAATATTCATGGGCAAATTTGGATTAACTTTACTTTGTAACACCCAGAAGGAAGAGGGATAGGCCCGACCCATCGATTTAGAATCACTTTCTGATTCGATTAAGCTGTGTCCGTCTGTCTGTCCGTGTTCATTTGTGTACAAAATACAGGTCCACTTTTCGTCCGACTGTCTTCAAATTTGTCACAGGCATGATTTTCGGCGTAGAGACGAAGCTTAGTGAAATTAGTAAAAATCGTTTCAGATTTGGATATAGCTCCCATATATATGTTCGTCCGATTTGCAGTAATAATGCAATTAGATGGTCATTTGTTAACCGATTTTCACGAAATTTGGCAGGAGGGATTTTCTCTTGACTTTCGACATTACTGGTGAATTTTATGAAAAATCGGTTCAGATTTAGGTATAGTTCTCATATATATACATCGCCTGATTTTAACTTCTAGAGCACAGCAAGCGCATTTATTGACCCATCTTGCCAAAATTTTGCAAAACGCTTTGCCCGACGACTGCCACAGTATCTGAGAAGTTTGCTCGAAAGCGGTTCAGATATAGGTATAGCCGTCAGATTTTGAAAAATATTGCAAGAAAGTGCCCATTTTTTAACCGATTCTCTCGAAATTTTGTAGGAAAGATTTTCCTATAACTCTCGATATCATTGGTGAATTTCATAGTAATCGGCCCAGATTTAGAAATAGCAGTCACATATGTATATCGCCAGATTTTTTCATCCCAAGAGCCACTGCAAGCGCATTTATTGACCCATCTTGCCAAAATTTTGCAAAACACTTTCCCCGACGACTACCACATTATCTGAGAAGTATGCTCGAAATCGGTTCAGAATTAGATATAGCTACCACATATATGTTCGTCACATTTTAAGTAATTTGCAATAATTTTGTCATTTGTCAACCGTAGTTATTACAGTTTGAACATATTTGCTCGCCGAGGTCCATCGAAATTTGTACAGAATTGGATATAGCTCCCACATTGTACTTATAAATTAGGTGTAGGGTGTTATACAGTCGGCACCGCCCGACTTTTGCCCTTCCTTACTGGTTTTTATATGTGAGAGAGCAAGGACTTAATATGTGCGGCACAATAACGCCCCGGTCGGAAGCGCGCCCGTTCCTTCCGCAAAATGGACTCAAGTGCATGCGAAATACGCTGAAGCATCGCGTTTATCGCGTTATTCCTCTTCAGTTTATAGACTGTGTTAGGCTAACCGTCGTTGTAATTGCGACCATTATTTCCCTTTATCCATTCTGAGGGAATAACATTTGTACCCCAGTCCTCTCTGATGATTGGGGTGTTTGATTGAGTAATGAGAGTGTGCACCATACCGCAACAGTTCGGAAGATACGTTTCCGCAAATTAGAGGAATAAGAGCGTCGGAACCTGCGTCCTCGATTGCTGTTTGCCATGGATGCAGCTTGGCGGCATGTTATAAGCACTGAGACTAATTATATGCAAGGGAAGTGTACTTCCCTTTTGATGGGTTGGATGTGTTTTTGCGAGAACGGATCTCTGAGCTTATGGTACCCCACCCTTCCCGGGACCTTTTTTATGCACCGATGGATCTAATCAGGGAATAAAATAGGCCTCGGCCGGGTGCAGCGAAGACCTCAGGAGGAAGATTTCATGGTACTGAATGTACTAGAGACGATGTCGATGCGGTAGCGGGCGGCCCGATCAGATATACACGTGGACGCCGAACTATCTGGCATCGGACCATGTATTGGGTTGCCCAAAAAGTAATTGCGGATCTTTCATATAGTCGGCGTTGACAAATTTTTTCACAGCTTGTGACTCTGTAATTGCATTCTTTCTTCTGTCAGTTATCAGCCGTTACTTTTAGCTTGCTTTAGAAAAAAAAGTGTGAAAAAGTATATTTGATTAAAGTTCATTCTAAGTTTTATTAAAAATGCATTTACTTTCTTTTAAAAAATCCGCAATTAGTTTTTGGGCAACCCAATATGCCGATCTCTCGATTTGACTTCTTGAGCTTGTTACAAAAAAAAAAAATCATTTACAAATTCTGCCCCCAATGTGTGAGGGCGCACCAATATAAGCAGCAATACCAAGTGATATTAAGGGTTAACCATCTCATCATAACGACTGACAGACTGGTTGACAACGCTCAGATGTACATGCATTAGTGTATATTTTTAATGAGGATTTTTATTTGGGTTACAACAAATTTTAGTGGTTTTTTTTTTTTTTTTTGTTAAATTATATTCTTGTGTATTGGGTTGTACTTGTGTATATATTGTAATGAAATTGGATGATGGTTCGTCCACAATTTTAATAGCAAGTGCAGAGAGTAGAAAAGCACAAGGAAACAAGACTCTTGGGGGGAAATCGAGATATATGGATTGACAGAAGTCTATATTGGATGAGAGTATTGAAAATTGTATATTATTCTTGCAACTTTCGAATCAGCCTCATATACCCATACACACCCACACACACGTGCCATGGCATTTCAATGAACGGAATATATAAACCTCATTTATTATGTTTAGATTTAATGTACTTTGTTGTTTTCTCTGGTGCACGCTTTGCTAAACAACATGAAGAAATAATAATTCATATTATTTTGTATTCGTTTCCGGTTTCCATTTTGTATCTCTCATGATGCTTGCAAAGTAGTTGGCCAGCAGTAGTTGGTCCCCTTCGCTGTTATGGTATTTTTTCCGAGAACTCACATACATATGTTTGCGTTCGTGTGTATGTGTGTGTGTGTTTGTGAGTGGTTTTTGTGGCTTTTTTAATGTTTTGTTTGCCATTTCCTTTTTGGGGAGTTTACTTTGGAGTATTTTTTAATTGCCATTTAAAATATTCATAATCCGAAACAACCGAGAGCAGCAACAAAAAGCCCACACAACAAATATGGCATTCCAGCAAATACCTGCTGCGTTAAAACCATAGTATAGGAGATATTCAGGCAAGACAAGTAGAGGTGAAAACGGATGTTACGAAAGGTTTACCTTAGATAGAAATCTTTGGGTACTTTGCAAAATGTTTGCAAAGTGTATGCATTATTCATGGTATCATTCTCCAGTGTGGTCGAGCTCTTCGGAGTGTTTTAAATGAGAATTGCAAACAGCAGTGAAGACAGGTAACATGCTTAGAGCTAATTACACTAAGCAACCAAAGAATTTAAGTTACACTAGAGGGAACTGTCAGCACATTTTTTATACCCTCCACCATAAGATGGGGGGTATACTAATTTCGTCATTCTGTTTGTAACTACTCGAAATATTCGTCTGAGACCCCATAAAGTATATATATATTCTTGATCGTCGTGACATTTTATGTCGATCTAGCCATGTCCGTCCGTCCGTCTGTCCGTCCGTCCGTCCGTCCGTCTGTCTGTCGAAAGCACGCTAACTTCCGAAGGAGTAAAGCTAGCCGCTTGAAATTTTGCACAAATACTTCTTATTAGTGTATGTCGGTTGGTATTGTAAATGGGCCATATCGGTCCATGTTTTGATATAGCTGCCATATAAACCGATCTTGGGTCTTGACTTCTTGAGCCTCTAGAGTGCGCAATTCTTATCCGATTGGAATGAAATTTTGCACGACGTGTTTTGTTATGATATCCAACAACTGTGCCAAGTATGGTTCAAATCGGTCCATAACCTGATATAGCTGCCATATAAACCGATCTTGGGTCTTGACTTCTTGAGCCTCTAGCGTGCGCAATTCTTATCCGATCAGAATGAAATTTTGCACGACGTGTTTTGTTATGATATCCAACAACTGTGCCAAGTATGGTTCAAATCGGTTAATAATCTGATATAGCTGCCATATAAGCCGATCATGGGTTTTGACTTCTTGAGCCTCTAGAGTGCGCAATTCTTATCCGATTGAAATGAAATTTTGCACGACGTGTTTTGTTATTATGTCCAACAACTGTGCCAAGTATGGTTTAAATCGGTCCATAACCTGATATAGCTGCCATATAAACCGATCTTGGGTCTTGACTTCTTGAGCCTCTAGCGTGCGCAATTCTTATCGGAATGGAATGGAATTTCGCACGACGTGTTTTGTTATGATACCCAACGACTGTGCCAAGTATGGTTTAAATCGGTCCATAACCTGATATAGCTGCCATATAAACCGATCTTGGGTCTTGACTTCTTGAGCATCTAGAGGCCACAATTCTTATCCGATTTGAATGAATTTTTGCACGAAGTATTTCGTTATGATATCCAACAACTGTGCTAAGTATGGTTCAAATCGGTCCATAACCTGATATGGCTGTCATATAAACAGATCTGGGGACTTGACTTCTTGAGCTTCTAGAGGGCGCAATTCCTATCCGATTTGGCTGAAATTTTGCATGACGTATTTTATTTTTACTTTCAACAACTGTGCCAAATAAGGTTCAAATCGGTTCATAACCTGATATAGCTGTCATATAAACCGATCTGGGATCTTGACTTCTTGACCCCTAGAGGTCGCAATTATTATCCGATATGCCTGAAATTTTGTACGATGGATCCTCTCGTGACCATCAACAAACGTGTTTATTATGGTCTGAATCGGTCTATAGCCCGATACAGATCCCATATAAATCGTTCTCTCTATTTTACTTCGTGAGCCCCAATGGGCGCAATTCTTATACGAATTGGCTGAAATTTTACACAGGTCTCCAACATATAATTTAATTGTGGTCCGAACCGGACCATATCTTGATATCGTTTTAATAGCAGAGCAACTTTTTTCTTATATCCTTTTTAGCCTAAGAAGAGATGCCGGGAAAAGAACTCGACAAATGCGATCCATGGTGGAGGGTATATAAGATTCGGCCCGGCCGAACTTAGCACGCTTTTACTTGTTTTGTCTTTTTTTGTGAAGTAAAATATTGAGATTGAATATATAGTTATGTATTAAAACACTTCTGCGGATAGGAATCGCACTCTCTAGAGGCTCAAGAAGTCAAGACCTCAGATTTGTTTATGTGACAGCCATATCAGGTTATGAACCGATGTCAACCATACTTGGCAATTATTTTTAACACCTCATGCAAAATTTTAGCCAAATCGGATTAGAATTGATGACTCAAGAAGTCAAGATTTCAGATCGGTTTATATGAAAGCTAGATCAAGTAATGGAACGATTTAAACCATACCTAAAACAGTTTTTGGAAGTCATAACGGAATACGTCATGCAAAATTTCAGCGAAATCGAATTGGAAATGCGACCTACAGAGGCTCAAGACCTCAGATCGGTTATATGACAGCTATATCAGGTTATACACCGATTTAGACCATTTTTAGCACACTTGTCGGAAATCATAACAAAACACATCATGCAAAATTGTAGCCAAATCGGATAAATATTGCGACCTCTAGTGGCTCAAGAATTCAAGATCGGTTTATATGGCAGCTATATCAAAGCATGGACCGATATGGTCCATTTACAATCCCAACCGAACAACACTAATAAGAAGTATTTGTGCAAAATTTCAAGCGGCTAGCTTTACTCTTTTGAGAAATTGCATGCTTTCGACAGACAGACGGACGAATAGACAGGCAGACGGAAGGATGGACGGACAGACGGACGGATAGACGGACAGACGAACGGACGGATGGACGGACAGACGGACGGATGGACGGACGGATGGACGGACGGGTGGACGGACGGACGGACGGACGGATGGACGGACGGATGGACGGACGGATGGATGGACAGACGGACGGACATGGCTAGATATACTTGAAGTGTCATTACGATCAAGAATATATGTACTCCATTAGGTCTTGGACGAATATTTCGAGGATTTACAAACAGATTGACGAAATTAGTATACCCCCATCCTATGGTGGAGGGTATAAAAAATTCATAAAAAACAATCATCGAAACACCAGTAAGGAAAGGCAAAAGTCGGGAGGTGCAGACTTTATAATACCCTTCACCTACAATTTGAGTATAAAGTGGGAGCTCTATCAAATTCTGAACCAATTTTGATGAACCTCTGCTCGGATGTTTTCGGATGGGTTAATAAACAATCAAATTTCAAGCAAATATGTTCAAACTGAATAAATACGGTAGACAAATGAAAACATTTTTGCAAATTAGCCAAAATCTAACGAATATATATATGGGAGCTACATCTTAATCGGAACCGATGTTGACTAAACTTCTTCGATATTGTGGTAGGCATCGAGGAAAGAGTTGTGCACAATTTTGGTAATATTCGCCAATACCATTGTTATAACTTGCAGTGACCCTAAAAGTGAAAATCGGGCGAAATACATATATGACAGATTTATGTAAATCTAAACTAATTTTTCTGAAATTCACCAGTAATATTAAAAGACATAAGGAAATCCTTCCTTTAAAATTTTGAGAGAATCGATTGACAAATAAGAACTTTATTGCAATATTTCTCAAAATCGAACGAACATATATACGAACATATCTAAATCTGAACCGATTTCTAGCAAACTTCTTAGACATTGTGGAAGTCGTCGGGGAAAGTGCTGCACAAAATTTTGGGAAGATTAATCAATAAAAACGTTTGCTGTTCTTCTAGAAGTGAAAATCGGGCGATATACATATATGGCAGCTATATCTAAATCTGAACCGATTTCTACGAAATTAACCAGTAATGTTGAAAGAAAATCCTTCCCGTCAAATTCAAAGAAAATCGGTTAACAAATTACCATTTTATTGCATTATTTGTATTTGTATTTTATTATGATAAAACCCATACAAAAGACAATATCTTATATAAAGCATGAGTTGGTAAATTGATAAATACAATGACTTCAACAAGTTTTCATTTAAATAGAACAATAATTGATAAAAATATTTAACCATTTAAGCAAAGTTACTGATACAATATTTAAGTAAAAAAGGTTAAAAAATAATTTAAACAAGTAAAAGCGTGCTAAGTTCGGCCGGGCCGAATCTTATATATCCTCCACCATGGATCGCATTTGTCGAGTTCTTTTCCCGGCATCTCTTCTTAGGCAAAAAGGATATAAGAAAAGAGTTGCTCTGCTATTAAAACGATATCAAGATATGGTCCGGTTCGGACCATAATAAACACGTTTGTTGATGGTCACGAGAGGATCCATCGTACAAAATTTCAGGCATATCGGATAATAATTGCGACCTCTAGGGGTCAAGAAGTCAAGATCCCAGATCGGTTTATATGGCAGCTATATCAGGTTATGAACCGATTTGAACCTTATTTGACACAGTTGTTGAAAGTAAAAATAAAATACGTCATGCAAAATTTCAGCCAAATCGGATAGGAATTGCGCCCTCTAGAAGCTCAAGAAATCAAATCCCCAGATCTGTTTATATGACAGCTATATCAGGTTATGGACCGATTTCAACCATACATGGCACAGTTATTGGATATCATAACGAAATACTTCGTGCAAAAATTCATTCAAATCGGATAACAATTGTGCCCGCTAGAGGCTCAAGAAGTCAAGACCCAAGATCGGTTTATATGGCAGCTATATCAGGTTATGAACCGATTTAAACCATACTTGGCACAGTTGTTGGGTATCATAACAAAACACGTCGTGCGAAATTCCATTCCAATCGGATAAGAATTGCGCACTCTAGAGGCTCAAGAAGTCAAGACCCAAGATCGGCTTATATGGCAGCTATATCAGGTTATGAACCGATTTGAACCATATTTGGCACAGTTGTTGGATATCATAGCAAAAAACATCGTGCAAAATTTCATTCCAATCGGATAAGAATTGCGCACTCTAGAGGCTCAAGAAGTCAAGACCCAAGATCGGCTTATATGGCAGCTATATCAGGTTATGAACCGATTTGAACCATATTTGGCACAGTTGTTGGATATCATAACAAAACACGTCGTGCAAAATTTCATTCTGATCGGATAAGAATTGCGCACGCTAGAGGCTCAAGAAGTCAAGACCCAAGATCGGTTTATATGGCAGCTATATCAGGTTATAAACCGATTTAAACCATACTTGGCACATTTGTTGGATATCATAGCAAAAAACATCGTGCAAAATTTCATTCCAATCGGATAAGAATTGCGCACTCTAGAGGCTCAAGAAGTCAAGACCCAAGATCGGTTTATATGGCAGCTATATCAAAACATGGACCGATATGGCCCATATGGATATTTACAATACCAACCGACCTACACTAATAAGAAGTATTTGTGCAAAATTTCAAGCGGCTAGCTTTACTCCTTCGGAAGTTAGCGTGCTTTCGACAGACAGACAAAACACGTCGTGCAAAATTTCATTCTGATCGGATAAGAATTGCGCACGCTAGAGGCTCAAGAAGTCAAGACCCAAGATCGGTTTATATGGCAGCTATATCAGGTTATAAACCGATTTAAACCATACTTGGCACATTTGTTGGATATCATAGCAAAAAACATCGTGCAAAATTTCATTCCAATCGGATAAGAATTGCGCACTCTAGAGGCTCAAGAAGTCAAGACCCAAGATCGGTTTATATGGCAGCTATATCAAAACATGGACCGATATGGCCCATTTACAATACCAACCGACCTACACTAATAAGAAGTATTTGTGCAAAATTTCAAGCGGCTAGCTTTACTCCTTCGGAAGTTAGCGTGCTTTCGACAGACAGACGGACGGACGGACAGACGGACGGACATGGCTAGATCGACATAAAATGTCACGACGATCAAGAATATATATACTTTATGGGGTCTCAGACGAATATTTCGAGTAGTTACAAACAGAATGACGAAATTAGTATACCCCCCATCTTATGGTGGAGGGTATAAAAAAGAGATAAAGAAACTATGAAGAAAATTTAACAATTTAATCAAAGTTACTGATAAAAAATAAATAAATAAATTGTTATAGAAAAACAATACCAATAACTAATTAAAATGATTATAAATCGAAGATTTGAATTGTCGTTACTTATAATTTGAATACTATTGGGAGGATTATTCCATATTTGTGTTATTTATTTACCTCAGGTAGAGTTGGCAAAACGCAATACAGAAGCCAGATATGACGGTTTATTGGTATAAATTATCTTGTGGATCATTTGCAACGAGCGTTTCTTAAGGAACGAGTTAAATGAGACACCATATACTTGTCTGGCAAAGTCAGATACCCGGTTTCATCTACGCAAACCAAAAGTGTATCTAACGACATCGTTAAAGGCCACGTGCAATTTATTCCTATGAGTTTCATCACAACCGTACAAAACCTCGCAAGAGTATAAAAATTTCGGCAGAATAAAAGTCCTAGTCAAAAGCATTCTTATTGACAAAGGGGTATACTGTCGACTCATATACAAGTTTCGTAAAACGCCGTAGGTCCTGCCCACTGTCATACTGACATGATTCTTCCATGAAAGTCTATCATCAAACTCCAACCCAAGGTTTCTTGCAGATGAAACAATCTCAATTGGGGCTCCAGCAATTGCCACATCAAGATTGGGCGGCATTGTCACCCGATTACAAGGCATTTTGACTTTGTTGGATTAAAAGTAGTCCGTTGGCGTTTGCCGATGTGTTTATCCTATCCAAGTCACTATTAAGGCGAAGTACGCCATCGATCAGCCTCTCCGGCGAGGAGCTCATATACAGCTGTACGTCGTCGGCAAACATATGAATACCACAGTTACACAACTGTCCAGGAAGGTCATTGCTATACAAGGAAAAAAAGGAATGGGCTCAATACAGACTCCTGTGGAACACCTCTTGAGACTGGAAGATAACTAGAACATCGGCTATCAACACATACCGATTGGCTTCTATTCGAAAATAAAAGATCTGTTGTTCTTTCAGAAAATTTAAATAAATGTTTCAGTTTAAGGCAAATTATATTGGGATCAACGGCATCAAATGCCTTCGAATGATCTAAAAGAATAAGAAAGGTAACTTTATCGCTGTCAATATCACACCTTACATCTTCAACTACTTTCAAAAGTGCAGTAATGCAACTATGCTTTGGCCGGAAACCAGATTGAAAATCTGTTAGCAGCGAATTATTTGCAATATATCCTGATATTTTCCAGTTGGCTAGAGTCTAAAATATCTTAGAGATGTATTGAAGTATTGCTATTGGCCTAAATTCCTGGTTATTCATTGGTATTTGGACTATCCTTGCCCGTTTCCAAGACTGTGGATAGCAACTCCTTAACATAATATTGTTAAAAAGATGACACATATACGGAAGAATAAAGGGTAGAATTATACTAAAAAATCTAGGGTCAAAACCATCAGAACCAATGGCGTTAGACCAAATCGATTCTACAGCGCTAACGATATCGCTTTGTTTAAAACGCTCAAGATCCTATTTGGCTGAAATTTTGTACAACGACGTTTTCGCCAACATCCAAGCCAAATTTGATCCGAATCGGCCTATAAATTGATATAGCTCTCATATAAACGGATTTCCCGATTTTACTTCTTGAGCCACCATAGGGCGTAATTCTTGTTCGATTTGGCTTAAATTTTGCACAATGACATCTACTATGGTATCCAACATCCAAATCAAGTATCGTCCAAATCGGTGCAATACCGGATATAGCTCTAACAGCATGGCAATTTTTATCCATTATATTTTGTTTGCCCATAAAGAGATACCGTGTAAGGAATTGCGAGCCATGGTGGGGGGATTATAAAGATTCGGCCGTCAGAACTTACCACGATTTTAGTTGGTTCGGTTAAAAAATATATTTCCGGTGTAACTCATGTAAATTATTAAGTCTTATGTTTGTAGTTTAGTGTAATTCACCTGCTTGCTAACCCGTTAAGCCTGAAACACATTCTTTTGAAAACATTTGTCCTGGTACTTTACAATGAAATTAAGAATTTTATCAGATTTTCTAGCCTAATAACATAAAACTAAGGAGTGTTGACATATTCTTATATTCAAGTTAGCTCAGTACAAAAGAATAACATTATCTTTTAAATATGTTTTTTCTCAAATCTTCTACATTAATTTTCTTCTTTCCTGGGGTGCTTTATTAATTATTACTCCCTGAAATCCCACCTACTCATTATAATTAACTTTTATGTTGTGTAAGACAAACACGTGTTAAGCGTGGTTCACTTCTTGTCTGTTTGAAGTAGAATTTGTTGTATGTCAAGACAGTTAACATACAACTACAATGTTGACTTACTTGAAAAGGATCAGGTGCAGTGAAGAAGAATATGTTGATATATTCTTGGAGCAGAACTCAATAAGTACTACAAAGTATTAATAGGTCCATAATCTCAATGGTGTGTAGGCATTAGACCATTGAGTCCACCTTGTATCAATGAACAAAAAATAAAATTAATTATAAATTTCATTAATTTCTTTGACAAAACCTTTGACCCTTAAATACAGAAAAAATGTTATAAAAAGAAGCAGCATATATCTGATGCTGCTAAGCCCACATCAAGTTAGATTCTATAGTGGTTGATCATTGATGATATCATTAAATAAAATCATTCAGGTGTAAAGCAAAGCTTTCATGCGTAAATCTTCTACCAAAAGAATCATTTCTATTTTTAGTGTTCTTTCTTCTTTTTTTTTTCATATTGAAAAGATAAAACGACCGTCATTGAAATGTTGATGCTTCGCCAAAGCGCAATTGTTACGGACTCTCGTCATTTGTGGATTTTTGCGTTTAATGACAACTTGAATGCCTTATGATATGGAATATTCTATAGAATTTGATTGTATTCATTTGTTTGCTGCTGAAGGACGTATTTCTTTAGTGCTTTAAAATGACGATTTGTTAAATGACGTTAGATGGCAAGGCATAAAAAAAAAACGAATATAGTCAGACTAAAGTTGATGAGAAGCAAGTTTTTGTTTAAAAATAAGTCGTATTTAGACATGCAAAGAGTTATATGGCAGCGGGAGCATGCCAAGATAAAATTAAAAAAATTTTCTCTCTAATCCGAAAAGCAGATGTCTGCGGTTCGGCTGTACTCGAACAAAATGTTTCCCGATCAGACAGTTACCTGTCCTGGTGAACACAATGAGTGAAACTAGTGTTCTAACCAAAGCACAGCGGCGCAATTTGAGTTTTTTCGTAACAAAAATCTTATCTTTTGAACCAATTAAGATAACTGAATGATTTAAATGACATATGAAATATAACTGTTCAGGCTGTGAAATGAATGTTTGAAAAGTGTTCTACCCTTTGTAGGTGCTAAGTTTTAGCTCATCAAAGTCAGAATTTGTGTAAAAATGGTAAATAAGTTGATTAAAAAAAATATTTTTGTAAATTTTACATTTTTCCCCTTTTTTAAAGATTTAGGGTTTTAAAAAAATTAACTTAAGAACAAGTACGAGCGTGCTAAGTTCGGCCGGGCCGAATCTTATGGATCGCATTTGCCGAGCTCTTGCCACGGTCAGTCAAATCGAATGACAATTGCGCCCTCTAGAGGCTCAAGAAGTCAAGACCCAAGATCGGTTTATATGGCAGCAATATCAAATCATGGACCGATTTCACAATTGTTAGAAGTGATACCAAAACACGCCCTCTAGAGGCTCAAGAAGTCAAGACCCAAGATCGGATTATATGGCAGCTATATTAAATTTGGATTGTAAATGGACCGATTTGGTCCATTTACAATCCAAACCGATCTACACTAATAAAAAGTATTTGTGCAAAATTTCAAGCGCCTAGTTATACTCCTTCGAAAGTTGCTGTGATTTCGACAGAAAGACGGACGGACAGTCACTGCTTGATCGACTTAAAATGATATGACGATCTATAATATATATACTTTATGGGGTCTCAGACGCATATTGCGAGGTGTTACAAACAGATTGACGAAATCAGTATACCCCCATCCTATGGTGGAGGGTTTAATAGAAAGAATAAGGCCCAGATAGGTTTATATGACAGCTATATCATGTTATGGACCTGGTTGAAATCGGCACTGTTGTTAGAAGTCATGATAAAACACCTAATGCTAAATTTAAGTCAAGTCGGAAAAGAATTATACCCTCTAGTGGCTCTAGAAGTCAAGATCCAAGATCGGTGTATATGACAGTGGAGGATATAATAAATAAAGGCGTGCTAAGTTCGGCCGGGCCGAATCTTGGAAACAGACCACCATGGATTGTGATAAAAATGTATTCAAAATAAATCTACTAGCTACTATATACCAAACTTCTGTCAAACCAGCAAAAATTAAAGCTTCTAGGAATCGAATAAAGATGATCCACATGCAAAATTTCAGGCAAATCGGACAAATGTTGAGGCTTGTAAGGACCTAACAAGTCAAATTGGGAGATCGGTTTATATGGGAGCTATATCAGGTTATAGACCGATTTGGACCGTACTTGACACTGTTGTTGGAAGTCATAACAGAACACTACATGCAAAATTGCAGCCAAATCGGATAAAAATAGCGGCTTGTATGGGCTCAAGAAGTCAAATCGGGAGATCGGTTTATATGGGAGCTATATCAGGTTATGGACTGATTTAGACCGTATTTGGCACAGTTGTTGGAAGTCGTAACAGAGCACCACATACAAAAATTCAGTCAAATCGGACAAATTTTGCGGCTTGTAAGACCCTAAGAAGTCAAATCGGGAGATTGGTTTATATGGGAGCTATATCAGGTTATGGACTGATTTGGACCGTAATTGACACTGTTGGAAGTTATAACAAAACACTACATGCTCAATTTCAGCTTAAAGGGTCAAAAATTGCGGCTTGTAAGGGCCCAAGAAGTCAAATCGGGAGATCGGTTTATATGGGAGCTATATCAGGTTGAAGACTGATTTAGGCAGTATTTAGCACAGTTGGTTGAAGTCGTTAAAGAACACCGCATGCAAAATTTCATCCAAATCGGACAAATATTGCGGCTTGTAAGGGCTCTATAAGTCAAATCGGTAGATCGGTTCATATGGGAACTATATCTAACTCTGAACCGATATTGTCCATTCGCAATCTCCAACGACCTACATCGATATTAAGAATCTTTGCGAAATTTCAAGCGGCTAGCTTTACGCGTTCGACCGCTATCGTGATTTCAGCAGACGAACGGACGGACAAGGGTAGATCAACTCAGAACATCGAGAGGATCAAAAATAAATATGCATTATGGGGTCTTAGATGAATATTTTGAGGTGTTACAAACGGAATAACTAGATTAGTATACCCCAATCCTATGGTGGTGGGTATACATATTTCAACTGTCTGTTAAATTTTCATCAGAATTCGTATATTAATCTATGTCTAAAAGACTAATCATTTCTAAACTATAATTTTTTCGTGATTTCTTATGCCGTTTTGAAGAAATAGGAGAATTGGAAGATGCTGACAAAATGACGTATAGGTCCTCGTTTTGCCCAACCCGTCATGCTGTAAACGTATTCCGTAATCCATATGTTTTTATAGAATTTTTTAAGAGACTCCTGTGCTTCTTCAGAAAGCTCTCTAATTGGCAACGACTGATAGTCACTTACATCATTGCCATGTGCTAATATTTTATGGACTATTTGGGGTCAATTTCTTCTGTGGTTATTTTTTTCCGCTAAAAGTTATACAATTTATGATGCATATTTTCGATATTTTGTAGAATTGATGCTCTCCTTGCAGTTGAAGACATTTAAAATAGTTCTTAATCTATTTACGATTTAATTGCCAATTCCAGTGAATCTAGTTACTGCTGGACCATTTTCAAAAATCTCCTAGAAATGTTTCCATTGTTTGAGTTTCCGTATCCGAACTTGGGATAGTTTACTTTTAGTCCAAGTTGTTTAAAAAAATCATGTTTTATTTGCTTCTTTCTGATATTTTTTTATCTTAAGTTGATGTATATCATCGAAATTTTCTTCCTTTTGTGATAGGGTAATACTCCAGTTTTAGCAAGAACTCCATGCACCGTATCCTCGCATGCAAAGGTGACATTCCATATTCGTAGTTCTCCTTGTCTTTAGAACAGTTCAAATTACCGAAGTTCTTCTGACTCCTTTTACAAATTGGACATGACAATGTTGAGGTTGTTCCTGTCAGTTCGTTTTAGATGGAACTCATAGCTGCATTCAATATATTTCCCTTCTCCAATGTTCAACACTGTGGGATTAATCTTGCCAATTTGTTGATGAATATCCTTCACCGTTGCACTTATGAGTTTTCCAGATTCCTTTACAAAATGAAACATTATTGGTCGGCAATAATGCACTGATGAAGGACGTGGATATTCATCAGTAAAGGGAAACATCAGATACTAGCCGTAAAGGAACAACAGATGCCATAAACATATTTGCGTCCGATATTGTCTTAAGCTTATAAATGCTTTGTCCTGATGATCCATCGCAACCCCATGTACTGATCAATGTAAGTTTTTTGGGGAAGAGTCGCCACCTCATTGTCAGGAAGACCATAAGTCCATAAGATCCTGCAGGATGGTTTTAGCAGAGACTCCCATAAATTTCATATGCAGTGGCCGTGAACCCAATTTGGCTTGAGTAATATGCCAATATAACTAATCTCTGCGCTACGGTGGCCTCCGTAGCATGTCCGCCTATGACGCTGAACGCCTGGGTTCGAATCCTGGCGAGACCATCAGACAAAATTTTCAACGGTGGTTTTACCCTCCTAATGCTGGCAACATTTGTGAATTACTATGTCATGTAAAATTTCTCTCCAAAAAGGTGTAGCACTGCGGCACGCCGTTCGGATTCGGCTATAAAAAGGAGGCCCCTTATTATTGAGCTTAAACTTAAATCGTACTGCACTCATTGATATGTGAGAAGTTTGCCCCTGTTCCTTAGTAGAATGTTCATGGGCAAAATTTGCAATTTGTAAAATTTGCAATATGCCAATATATGACTAAAACTAATTGGATTAACGATATTCTTAGTACGTAAAATTATCCCTTGGAAAGTTCTAGGTCCATAAACAAGGTCAGGGCTTCTTCGTAACTATACTTTGGCTGTGTTTGGAGGCGTAGGAATTATTTCTCTAATCCTTTTTAAACGCTTTGGGATTTCATCAGCAACAGATTTTGTAATCTACGATTTAACATTTTTTTTGTCCTTTGTATATTTGATAGACAGCGATTCAGATAACTGCGGCGTCAATTCTTCAATTATTGGTGGCATCTGTAAGTCTTCTCTTTTTTGTTTAAACTGAACATACTCATTTTTGGTCTTACTTTGCTTTTCCGGATGATGTAGTGGGTATCTCTTCTACCATTGTATCCAAGATGTTGTCCTTTTTATGCCAGTTGCTTATAGTTTGCGTTTAATCTTTCACTGGTTCGATTAGATTTGATCCATTTTCTTTTAATTTTGTCATTCCGTTTGCAACACATCGAAATATCCATTTTCGACCCTATAAAGAATATATATTCTTGATCAGCGTAAAAATCTAAGACGATCTAGCCTGTCCGTCCGTCTGTTGAAATCTTTAAAAATAGAGATATTGAGCTGAAATTTTACACAAATTCTTTTATGTTCGAAGACGGGCTATATCGGACTATATCTCGATTTAGGGTCTTAGGCCAATAAAAGCCATATTTATTATCCGATTTTGCTGAAATTTGGGACAGTGAGTTGTGGCGAGGTGGTGGCGATCCAAAGTTCGGCCGAACTTAGCGCATTTTTACTTGTTTTTCGATAATACTACACATTTTAAATATATCCTTATATACACAAAATAAAAAATGACAATCCCTTTAATAGATTTTGAGATATAATACTTGCAATCGGACCAAAATACTTAAAACTTGTGTTTTTTTTTTTTTAAATTGAAACAGGTTAACTTTGAATGGCCGTATCTCCTAAACAAAAAATCTGTCATTTTTGTGGATAGTATTTCTGAAATCGTTGGAATGTTTTGCATCAGATAGGTTCTTTCAAAATTTCGTAGGCGCACATGAAAATTTTGATTTTTGCCATTTGTTTCCTCAATCTGCGCCATAGTGCAACGGCGGCTCAGTGATCTGTGACGATGGACAAGATAAATAATTGTTATGTGCCATCCAACGACAGCATAGAACTCTTAAAATTAAGATTGGGACACACAATCTTGGATCGTTCACAACCTAATTCGTAACCATTACTCATCCGTTGCACTATGGACCTTATCTCAAAGAAATAGCTTATTTTTTTCTACATGCATACCCACATATTCCACTTCCATTGAAATTTGTAAGGTAGTTGCTGGTACTGCATGGTTGTCTGCTCTAAAATTCCCTGCGAAATTTTTGTGGCTCGGCAACCAGCCTCAGCACCTTAGTTAGCTCTCGTGATCCGAAAAGTCATCATTACAATATCCTCCTCAGTTTTCACAACCTCTGAACGCCTAAATGTGTTGCTACTCTTAAATCTTTGTCAAAGTCAATCAGAACCGAAATATTTTTTTAATTTAATAAAACTGTTCTACACAAACTAAACAAATAATTTTGGACAGGTTTTTTTTTTTTGAAGTTGATTGCACAAAAATATTTACCTTTTCTAAATTCAAACTTCTGTATATATATTAAAGATTGTAACCCATTCCAGCTTCTGCGAAAATAAGTATTTTTTATTTTCTCCATTGTATTACTTTCTTGATAGAATTTCTTAATGAAGTTTTTTTTAATGCATTATGCAGTTTCAAATAAGGTTTTTACTCCAACATTTTACATTCCTTTAGGTTGTCATTCACCTGGAGCATACTTTTAAGGAATATTTTTATAAAACTTTAAAATATCAACTCCGAATATATTTAAGTTCATGTATTTGGACGCTGAGTTTCGCTAATTGTGAATGTATTATTTTATTCGGGGGAATAAAAACACCAGCTACTAGTTTTAACATTTTCCTTTTGAGTATATACAATAGTTTTTGGTTTTATTTTTGGTCCATGCCACACGCACACATACATACATACATTTTTTCTTATTGTATTTCTACTCTTAAAAAAACTGAATTTTTTGTTGAACTTTTCATCAGTTGAATAGATTTCACAGTAGTTGGAGATTCTTTGCCACAAAAAAAAAAAAAAACAAGCGAAATGGCTATAAAAAAGTGCCAGAGTTTGCGTTAAAATCACGGCTGAATGCGGTCATGAATGAAATTCATCATAATGCGCTTTTCCTTTTTATTTTCATTTATTGTGTTCCCGGTAGCAACCTTTTCTCCCCCACTCAGTTATTTTTGAATATTTTATGTTTGGAATTGGCAAGTGCAAAAGTGGCCTTTTATTTGGAGCTAAGCATTGGAGAGGAAATAAGTTTAAGTGCTTTAAGCCATGCTAAACTTTGAATACCCACTACCTCGGACATACATATATAAATGAACCAGTTCGGCGAAAAGTGCACCATTCGTGAACCCGAAGCTTATTTGGATAATTGGTCTATCTGGCAGTTATTTTCAACTATGATTCTTATTGAATATCAAGAAACCTAACACAACGAACTGCTCCAAATTTCAGAAAAATCTGGTAAAAAATTAGCTTTTTTATGGGTCCGATACCACAAATCGTAAAATTGGGCTATATGGCAGTTACATGCAAATATTGACTGATCTGCACAAAAATCTGAAAAAATGTGCAGGGGTCTAGTTCAATTAATTGTACCAGCACAACCACGACCATGTCAGACCTAACTGATAGCTCATAATCGCAAACCAGCAGTGCCGCTTCCAGCAGCCGTCCTGCGCGGACCTTAGCTATCGCGGTCGTCAGACCACGCCAAGTACTAGTCCAGAAAGTCCCGAACGTTCGGCGTACGCCAGCAAGGCCAAGGTTGCGTTTTCCAACCCCACAGATCGTGGTCACCGTTCAATTGTCATCCGACGAGGAGAATTCGCCACCATCCGAGGGGTAACTGTCGTGGAGTTGTCGTCTGATGAGCCCCGCCCACAGCGCCCTTTCCGGGATGTACCGTTGAACCCGCCGACGACACAACCCGAAGTGTTTTCTGTCGAAAGTTTGGCTGAATCTTCGCTGGAGGCATTTGAGTAATCGGCCCCGCACCCACGAAACCCACATCGTCACGGTACCACCGAATCCCGTCCAAATCCTCGCCTGACGTCTGACCTCCCTGCCGAAGCCTCACCAATGCGCCTAGCCAGCCAAATTGTCGCCCCAGTCCCGACCCAAGCCGTAGCGAGGAGTTATCGATGGAAATCCGACGAGGGCTACAACGACACATTAGGGACGCGAAGGCATCGACCCGAGGTAGAGATCGCAGAACTGAACTGCCGTGTCCAGGTCATCGTGCGACCCAAAGAGGACAGTCGCTCGGAAGGGGGAGCTGTGTGATATCCAGAGGTTGTTACGCTCGTTTCTGGACACAAAATCACTACAAGCGTTAACCCCCAGTGAAATCCTTTTGTTTTTGTTTTTATACCCACCACCGAAGGATGGGGGTATATTCATTTTATCATTCCGTTTGCAACACATCGAAATATCCATTTCCGACCCTATAATGTATATATATACTTGATCAGCGAAAAAATCTAAGACGATCTAGACATGTCCGTCCGTCTGTCTGTTGAAATCACGTTACAGTCTTTAAAAAAAGATATATTGAGTTCAAACTTTGCATAGATTCTTTTTTTGTCCATAAGCAGGTTAAGTTCGAAGATGGGCAATATCTTGATATAGCCCCCATATAGATCGATCCGCCGATTTAGGGTCTTAGGCCCATAAAAGCCACATTTATTATCCGATTTTACTGAAATTTGGGACAGTTAGTTGTATTAGGCCATTCGACATCCTTCGTCAATTTGGCCCCGATCGGTTCAGGTTTGGATATAGCTGCCATATAGACCGATCCTCCGGTCTTAGGCCCATAAAAGCCACTTTTATTATCCGATTTTGCTGAAATTTGGAACAGTGAGATGTATTAGGCCCTTTGACATCTTTCTTCTAATTGGGTTAGATCGGTTTAGATTTGGATATAGCTGCCATATAGACAGATTCTCCGATTTATGGTCTTGGACCCATACAAGCCACATTTATTATCCGATTTTGCTGAAATTAGGGACATTGAATTAAGTTGAGCCCCTTGACATACTTCTGCAATATGGCACAGATCGGTCCAGATTTGGTTATAGCTGCCATATAGACCGATCCTCCGATGTAGGGTCTTAGGCTCATAAAAGCCACATTTACTATCCGATCCGATCCGATTTGATGAAATTTGGGACAGTGAGTTGTCTTGGACCATACGACATCCTTTGTCAAATTGGGTTAGATCGGTTCAGATTTGGATATAGCTGCCATACAGACCCATCTCTCGATTTAAGGATTTGGGCCAATAAAAGACGCATTTATTGACCGATGTCGCCGAAATTTGGGACGGTGAGTCAAGTTAAGCCTCTTGACATACTTCTGCAATATGGCACAGATCGATCCAGATTTGGATATAGCTGGTATATAGACCGATCTCTCGGTTATAGGTTTTAGGGCCACAAAAGGCGCCTTTATTGTCCGATTTCGCCGAAATTTGAGACTGTGCTTTGTGTTAGGCTCTTCGACATTTCTCTGCAACTTGGCCCAAATCGGTTCAGATTTGGATATAGCTGACATATAGACCGATATCTCGATTTAAAGTCTTAGCCCCATAAAAGGCACATTTAAAATCCGATTTCACTGAAATTTGACACAGTGACTTATGTTAGGCTTGTCGACATCCGTATTGTGTATAGTTCAGATCGGTTTATTTTTAGATATAGGTACTACACTTATTAGTATTTGGTCCAAATCGGAATATATTTCGATATAACTGCTATGGGACATAAGGTATGAAATTTTCATCGGATTTTGATGAAAGATGGTTTACATATATACCCGAGATGGTGGGTATCCAAAGTTCGGCCCGGCCGAACTTAACACCTTTTTACTTGTTTTTGTTATTGTTACTATTGAATTCTTTTTGTTTTGTTATATTCACCATGAATTAAATAACTTATTTGAAAATATATTAAATTGAAATCATAGTTATCGGCCTTAGCTATCGACCCTCGTCATATCCCAACTTAAATGACCTACCTCATAACCATACGATGTTAGCAACAAACACCATTGCAAGTGGCTGTGATGATCCTAGCAAATGCAAAAACATTGAGTGTCGCGGAGTTGGTTCCAACATTTGGAAAATAATTCGTAAACAACATACCATTGGGCGAGGGCAACAATCATAAATGTTGTATGCGAGTAGCGACAAACAGCGGACACAAACAGACACAAATGGTTACAAGGCCATGCCGGCAGTGCGAGTGGAAGTTGCTGCCGTGGTGAGTTTGCTGGTTATAAAAGGTGATGAATGTGACGAAACGTGATCAGTCAGTAAAGTAATAGGGATCAACCAGCAGTTCAGGCGGTTGAAAACATCAAGCCCACAGGAAGCAAGTGAGTATACCCAACCAGTGAAAAAAAGTTAAAAGTGAACAGAGACAGTGTCAACTTTGGACTAAGTGTCTCTGAGCCTTCTTACGTGGTATCGTGCACGTAAGCAACCTAAAGTTAGATTCTTCTCGTTTCTCCGAGCCTTCTTACGTGGTGACGTACCCGTAGACAACGTAACCTTTATTTTTCTCTTGTCTCCAAGCCTTCTTACGTGGAGGCGTGCCGCAGGCAACGTTGACTTTGATTCTTCTCGTATCTCCGAGGCTTCTTATGTGGTGAAGTTCCCGTAACCAACGTAAACTTAAACTCTTTTCGCTTCTTCGAGCCTTCTTACGTGGTGGCGTTATTGTAAGCAATGTAAGTTTTGATTCTCCTCGTGTCTCCGAGCAACCTTTCGTGATGACGTGCCCGTAAGCAACTTATAACTTGATTCAACCTGTGTTTCGAGTCTTTTTACGTGGTGACGTTTCCGTAAGCACCCGAACATTGATTCCTCTCGTGCGATGTCATTTCCGGGAGTAACATAGCAGGGACCACCGCCGTGTTCTCGGGTTTCCAAGCGTAGTGATGTACCCATAAGGCTCCTAGCAACTGCTGTAATCGTTCGCGGTACCCTAGGCGTGACCACTAGACTTAACCTACACATACACGTGACCGATTCTCCGTTCCTACCCACACCGACGTCGCATCCGCAACGTTGCCACCAGCAACGTTGCCACCAGCCAACCAACCCGGACGAAGTGCCGTACCAGGTTAGGTCTGCCAGCTGTCAGTTCCTTCAGGGACCACCGAGTCAGTCGCTCATCGCTGCCCCAAACAGACGAAGTGCCGTACCAGGTCACGTCCGCCAGCCATCCGCTCCTGCAGGGACGAGGCAGACGCTTCCCTTGCTGACCCAACCAGGTCACGTCTGCCAGAGAGAACTTCCTGGAGAGTCACCGTTACGGCCGCTTCCTCACCGCCCCGCAGGACGAAGTGCCGTACCAGGTCGCGTCGGCACCCTCGCGCCTTAAGCACCCGCGCCGAACCTACAAGCAACGTCCGTATCCATTTTTACTCCTTACTTCATTCTATCTCTAACCTCAATAAAACAGATTGTGACTCTTAATTCGACATAACCGTCTTTCTCTACTCTGGTCGCTGCAAATATAAATTTCTGTGACGAAAACTACCCTCCGCGAGTTATACCCCAGCACAGGAGGGGAAACCTGTCGTTACACGGTTAACATTGAAATATATTCAAATATGCTTTTAAAAGGTTCATTTGCAATTCCCCATGATCTGCTTCTATATCTGAGATCGTTCGCGCCGTATTGTATTTTTGTAACAGTTGGGTAAACATAAAAATATGACCACGATATGATATGAAGGATAAAAAGGTTCGTGGTCTCACATCGGATTCTCATTTCTGCGGCCATACAGAAACCCAAGAAAGACCGACTACGGGAAGTTCCGGTAACAAATAGAGAAGTTGGGCCCCTGTGGGGCATCTGGCGAACTCAAGGGAACTAGAGGCCGTAGTGGGTCTTGTCACATAATGCCTGAACTAGGGCTATCTAAAGGCGTGTTCCGAACAAGTATCGCAGCGTTAAACCAGCCAGTCATGGTGTACACCGAAACTGAAGGTTCTCAGGGAGGACAGAAGGAGTCTTTTTAAATGAGCCAAGAGGGAGAACACGGCAAAGGGCTGGGACGAATATGATGCGGCCCTGGGTTAGTCCAAGAAGAAGATGAGGAGGAGTTCAGTGGATCACTATAGAATAAGTCTTCAGATCGAGCACGAGATGGGGAGAAGGAGGTCAAACAGAAACCAGAGGAAGACCGACTGGGGGAAGTTTAGGGAGCGGTTGCAGAAGTTGGGGCTTCCTGAGGAACTTCAGGCGAACACAAGGGAACTGAAAGCCGTAGTGGGTCTTATCACGCAATGCCTGAACGAGGTCTGGTTATGAAAGCAAAAAGACACCGAAACTGAAAATACTCAGGGGTAGTATTTTCAATAAACCAGCCAGTCATGGTGGTCCCCAGAGCTGAAGGCGCTCAGTTTGGAGAGCAGGAAGCTTTTAAATAAGGCCAAGAGAGAGCACACGGCAGAAGCCTGGGGCGTATATTGTGAGACCCATGGCAAGTTCAAGAAGGAGAATGGAAAGGCGCAAAGGAGTTCCTGGGCAAAATTCTATGAAGACTTTTTAAAAAGGTAGGATAAAGACTTTTGAGGTATCTGGGTTGCGCAAAGTGCTCTCAAAGGATCCGAGCACGCCTGGATCCTTGGAGGAGGAGAGAGGACGAAACTTACACTGAGAGTGGTTCGGTTGAAACTTCTGAAGGAGACTTATTTTCCGTCTTGTCACATTGAGCAGCTACTCCGTAAGGAGCACTCCACTTTCTGCAACCTGTAGTCTCCCGGTAACTCGGAGCTAAGCTTCTGTTAACAACAATGAACACCACCCAGATCGGACCTCAATGTTCCATATCGTGCTTCTTCTTCTTTTTATACCCTCCAACATAGGATGGGGGTATACTAATTTCGTCATTCTGTTTGTAACTACTCGAAATATTCGTCTGAGACCCTATAAAGTATATATATTCTTGATCGTCGCGACATTTTATGTCGATCTAGCCATGTCAGTCCATCTGTCCGTCTGTCCGTCCGTCCGTCAGTCTGTCTGTCGAATGCACGCTAACTTCCGAAGGAGTAAAGCTAGCCGCTTGAAATTTTGCACAAATACTTTTTATTAGCGTAGGTCGGTTGGTATTGCAAATGGGCCATATCGGTCTATGTTTTGATATAGCTGCACATATAAACCGATCTTAGGTCTTGACTTCTTGAGCCTCTAGAGTGCGCAATTCTTATCCGATTGGAATGAAATTTTGCACGACGTGTTTCGCTATGACCTCCAACTACTGGGCCAAGTATGGCTGAAATCGATTCATAATCTGATATAGCTGCCATATAAACCGATCTTGGGTCTTGAATTCTTGAGCCTCTAGAGGGCGCAATTCTTATCTGATTGGAATGAAATTTTGCACGACGTGTTTTGCTATAACCTCCATCAACTCTGCCAAGTATGGTTCAAATCGGTCCATAACCTGATATAGCTGTCATATAAACCGATCTTGGGTCTAGATTTCTTGAGCCTCTAGAGGGCGCAATTCTTATCCGATTTGAATGAATTTTTGCACAAAGTATTTTGTTATGATATCCAACAACGGTGCCAAGTATGGTTCAAATCGTTTTATAACCTGATATAGCTGTCATATAAACAGATATGGGGACTTGACTTCTTGAGCTTTTAGAGGGCGCCATTCCTATCCGATTTGGCTGAAATTTTGCATGATGTATTCTATTCTTTCTTTCAACTACTGTGTCAAAAAAGGTTTAAATCGGTCTATAGCCCAATACAGCTCCCATATAAATCGATTTCTCTATTTTACTTCTTGAGCCCCCAAAGGGCGCAATTCTTATTCAATTGGCTGACATTTTACACAACATATAATTTAATTGTGGTCCAAACCGGACCATATCTTGTTATCGCTCTAATAGCAGAGCAAATCTTTACTTATATCCTTTTTTGCCTAAGAAGAGATACCGGGAAAAGAACTCGACAAATGCGATCCATGGTGGAGGGTATATAAGATTCGGCCCGGCCGAACTTAGCACGCTTTTACTTATTTAATTCTCTCTAGGGTTTCACAATGGGCCAACCTGTCCTCATCTATGGTGGGCTCTCCATTCAACCCAACCTATCCTAATAGGGTAGCAGATCCCTAAATCGAGATGTAACAGACGGAAAAAAGAGATTAGTGCACCTTACATCCTATAGTGCTGGATATAGAAATTTCATACAACAACAGAAGACACAACGCTTTGGCCGATAGATTTACAGAGAAGTCTCACATAGCCATTAAACACACTTCGTTGTTGGCACAAGTTAATGCAGCCTACGATTACTCAGCTGAAACTGAATTAGTGGTATTAATTGATGCATATACCATAAAAATCAAGGAGACCGCCGTGGCTCAGGGGTTAACATGTGCGCCTATGACGTTATAACGCCTGGGTTCGAATCCTGACGAGAAAATCGGAAAAATGCCACGCATAGAAGCCATGTAAAACGTTCTTTCAAAGAAATCTCGCTCTGCGGCATGCCGTTCGGACTCGACGGCAAGGTTTCTTATCATTGAGCCTAAGCTTGAATCGGACAGCACTCGTTGATATGTGAGAAGTTTGCCCCTGTTCCTTAATGAAATGTTCATGGGCAAATTTGCAATAACATGACGAAGAGGTAGAGGAAGCAGTTCCAGCAAAAACTAGCCACTTTTATTTTCTATCTGCCGTCAAATCTCTTTGGGTTTATAATCAAATGAACCAAGAGTAAGTAGGCGTACACTAATATTAAAAATCCGTTGAATTACCAACTTTGGATTGTTTATAAACGCAATAAAGAAATTGTCTTTGAATATATCATCAAGCTTTCCAGTATTATCCTGAGGTCTCTTGGTAAAACAATAAAATTGAAAACAGTGCCATTAGCAAAACTTATGCCCACTTCCATCACCTTGACAGTGTTCAAGAATCTCAGGGGGTGGAGAAAACACAACTAATTTTCCATTAAATTAACCTCATTTTGTAATAAACAAATACAGTTTGAAACAAAAAGCCACACGAACCTCAGTCGTACTACATACATATATTATGCAAAGTATCTGAAGAACAGTACGGCCTAAATAAAACGAAGAACATTTTAGGTTATAACAGAAAAGGTTTGAAATTTCCATACACTATCCTATGATAGTGTGTGGGAAAATTCATGCAGCACATAATTCCCTTCGTCAGGCTCTACTCTACTTTAAGGATTCATAAAAAAAGTTCTGGCCGCAGACAAACGACTTTACGTAGCAGAAGAATACAAAAGTCACGCACTTTGGGGTTCTTTGTGGCCTGACAATTGTCAGTTGCATTATTTTTTTTTTATTAAGCAAATAATTGTTTGGCGTTGCTGTTGTTGCTGCTGACATTTGTCTTTGTTGGCATAATTGTTGGTCCTTTGTAGTTGTTGTTTTTTCCCTTTTGTTAGCCCAGTACGGTATACACGTTGCGCTGCGTTACATGCGAATCAACCAGCGGCAGCCGTTTCTTACAACACAGTCGACATCATTTTGAGGACGCATACATTGTCCGGCGGAATTCATCCGTGTACCTTCAAGAGATGATGATGAGATGTTGATTTTGATGTCGTTGGCTGGTGGCTGAGTTGGGTCCCTTCTTCTGCAGTTATTTTCACAAATGTCACGCAAAGCGTAAAATAAATGAAAAAAAAAAAAAAACACGAAGAAAATGCTAATTTACATTTCATTTTCATATGCAGAGAAAACGACAATTTTCTCCTCAATCCCACCACCACCCACATGCACAGTGTTAAGTGAATGTTCAGTCTAGTGGCATTGTTAGAGGTTTAGGTCCATAAAGGTCAGTAAAGGTCAGTGAGTTTGAAAATAGCTGGGTGTATACGACTTGTAAAGCAAAGAGAAGTTCCTGAGTGAAATGTTGAATAAAAGCCATTGATGGCCAACTAGGTTGTGGAAAGGCCTTTCACCGAGGATAACCGATGGTGCCAGGGAGAAAGGAAACGCTTGGCGTATACAATATCACACTACCTTTAGAAGCTGTTTCTCAGAGATTGTCGGAGACATAGTCCACGAGGATGAAAGAGATTTGAAGATGGAATTTCCACCGAGAATAGTAAAGAGCCATTAAATTCGGCAGGGCCGAACTTTCAATACCCAGCACCTCTGAAGTATGTATTAGCCACCTTTACTCAAAATCGGCTGAAAATTAATTATTTATGAACCGATAGCAACTTTATCGAAATATGGTCTTATTTGAACCAAACTCGGCACAGACGTCGAGTGGTCTAATACCATTCACTGTTCATGATGGTACAGCAGTACATAGGTCTACATGACATCTATATCCAAATAAAGACCGATTTGAATCTTATAAGGCCCGCATGTCGCCTAACACACCCCGCGATGCCAAGTTTAAGCCAAATCGGGTTATAAATGTGCCTCTTATGGGCCGAAAACTTTCAATCGGTAAGTTGGTATATAAAGCAGCTATAACCAAATATAAACCGATTGGAACCATATAGGACACGAATATCGAGACTATCATAGGTCACTGTGTAAAATTTCAGTGAAATCGGATAATAAATGAGCCTTTTATGGGGCCAAGACCTTAAGTCCAGAGATCTGTCTATATGGTAGCTATATCCAAATATAGCCCGAATATCGTGGAGCCTCACGCAACACATTATGCCAAATCTAATCGAAATCGGATAATAACTACGCCTTTTATGGATCCAAGACCTCAAATCGGGAGATCGATATATTTTTATGGCATTTGCATCCAAATAAATACATATTCTTGATCGCTGTCTATGTCGGATTATATTTTTATAAAGACCCCATACAAACTGATCTCCCGAATTGACTTCCCGAGCCTCTAGAAGGAGCTATTCTCATCCGAATTGACTTAAATTTTGCATAATTTCTCATACGACCTCAAACATTTTTGCCAAGTATGATCTGAACCAATCTGATAAAACTCACATAGTCCCACCTCCCGTTTTACTTCCTAAGCCTCTATGGGGTGCAATTCTTATTCAATTTGGTTGAAATTTTTATGGTCTGAATCCCTCTGTTTTTGTGATCAATGGAGAATGGTACACAAGATTCGGCCCGACAGAAATTAGCTCGTTTGTAATTGACTTTGGGACGAAACTTTTTAAAATTGGTAGAAATCGATTTTCGTGAAAAGAGTCTCAGTGAGGAGTCAGGTGGCACTGGCTCTTAATTAAATACTGAGTGCCAATGATACTCGAGATGACTAGGCGAGTTATTGGCGCCTTCAAATAACCAATGACCAACATCAGCGTTTGTTCCCAGGTTAGGGGCGGCTGGAGGCGAGCGTCGGATCTTGGAGCAAGCGGCTCGCCACAACGAGGGATACATGTGCAATCCCACAAAACCCATGGGATTGCGGCGCTGGACCTGTAAACCGCCCCCGGAAAACTATGAGAACTATTTGAGAAACAAAGCAATAGTAAAAACGGACCCCCCAACTTTGACAACCCACGCAAACGAAAAAAGGACCATGATTTGCGAATCTGCACTTGGAATGTCAGCACTCTCTATAACGAAGGTGCAGTATACGCGATGGCGGATGTATTAGAGAAATGAAAGGCAGATATTACCGCCTTACAGGAAATGCGATGAACTGGGAATGGCGTCACAACAACACCAAATGGTGATGAACTATGTTATAGCTGCCATAACACGAGGCATGAATTTCGCTGTGGATTTGTGGTTAATCGGAGACTGAAACACCTTGTCTCCAGCTTTACTCCGGTGGATGAGAGGCTAGCCACAATCCGCATAAAAGCCAAATTCTTCAACATCAGACATATATGTGCCCATGCCCCGACGGACTACAAAGACGAGCAGACCAAGGATATTTTCTACGAGCGCCTAGAGAGAGAATATGATCGCTGCTCCGCCCATGATATTAAAATCGTTCTGGGAGATTTTAATGCGAAGATAGGGAAAGAACACATTTTTGGTTTAACAGTCGGAAAGTTTAGCCTCCACGAGATAAGATTTCGCCGCAGCCAAAAACAACTGATATCAACATAAAAATATTCACAAAGCCACATGGTTGTAACCCAATCAAAACACGAGATACCAAATTGATCACGTTATGATAGATGGAAGGCATTCATCCAGCATGTTAGATCGATTCGTGGAGCGAATATAGATTCGGATCATTTCCTTGTTGCACTGACACCGCACGGAAGCTGGACATTGAAAAGCTGCAAATACAACAGATGGCAGCGGCATATTCCACTCGACTGATCCAACTGCTTGATGAAATCACTCCTTGTTCTGATGATATAATGGCGCAGTGCCAAACTATTTCCCACTCCATGGAAAATGCCGCGAAATCCGTACTTAGGTACCGGAAGCCTCCTCCAAGAGACCCATGGTACGACCAAAAGTGTCGAGATGCTACTGAAGCCAAGAATGCGGCATATAGAGCAACCCTGCAATCAGTAGCAACGCACCAGATGAAGGAGAGGTATCGGGAGAAAAGGAGAGAGGAGAAACGTCTATTCCGCAGAAAGAAAAAGAAAATGGAAAAATGTGAGTGTGAGCGAATTGAGATGTACAGGAGTCAGAATGAAGTCCGGAAATTCTACCAAAGAATTAAGCATCAAACCGATGGCTTTGGTGAAGGCACATCCTCCTGCAGAGACAAAAAAGGAAATCTGGTAACTGACACAGACAGTGACACAGTGAGGATATGGAAGGAATATTTTACCCAACTGCTAGTGTCCAACGTTGGCGGCGAATAGGATACCGCAGAACCAATCCCTGATGATGGTATACAATGTTTACCTCCTAGTCAGAATGAGGTCCAAGTAGCAGTGACCCGACTAAAGAACAACAAGGTAGCAGGAGCCGACGGGTTACCCGCTGAGCCATTTAAGACCGGAAGCGACACGCTGATAAGGCGTATGCATCAGCTTATCTGAGCAATCTGGCTAGAAGAACGCAAACCCGATGATTGGAACCTCAGCATATTATGTCCCGTACACAAGAAAGGAGACAAGACGGAATGTGCCAACTACAGAGGAAAAAGTCTTCTCCCCATTGCATAGAAGATACTCTCGAGCGTACTGTGTGCAAGATTAAAACCTAAAGGTAATGAGATAATTGGGCCCTATCAATGCGGCTTTAGACCTGGTAAATCAACCCTAGACCAGATATTCACACTGCGCCAAATTCTGGAAAAGACCCGAGAAGGACTAATCAACACCTACCACCTCTTTGTTGACTAAAAAGACGCCTTTGATACTCCTTTACGTTCAAAGGTATTTCAAGTTTGAGTTTGGTATCCCTGCAAAATTAATAAGACTCTGCAGGATGACACTTGCTGATACACGTTCCTCAGAAAGAATAGAAAAGAATCTATCCGAACCATTTAATACCAAACGAGGTTTCAGACAAGGAGACAGGCTATCGTGTGATCTCTTTAATATGCTGCTGGAGAAGATTATACGAGATGCAGATGTGAGTAGATATGGCACACTAAACACAAGAGAACACATGCTACTTGCCCATGCCGACGACATCGATATTATAGGTCGGTCACATAGGCAAATATGGCCGGATTGAAGAGAGTTTAGGGGGCTGACCCTGAAATGATATCAGCATCGTGCTAGAGCACGATTTTGTTTAAGCCTCATAATGTCAAGCATTTTGAAGGTGGTGATCAAAATATTCAGGGCTACGGGTCTCGCTCAGATCCACAATTATTATTTTTTATACCCTCCACCATAAGAAGGGGGGTATACTAATTTCGTCATTCTGTTTGTAATTACTCGAAATATTCGTCTGAGACCCCATAAAGTATATATATTCTTGATCGTCACGACATTTTATGTCGATCTAGCCATGTCCGTCCGTCTGTCCGTCCGTCCGTCTGTCCGTCCGTCCGTCCGTCTGTCTGTCTGTCAAATGCACGCTAACTTCCGAAGGAGTAAAGCTAGCCGCTTGAAATTTTGCACAAATACTTCTTATTAGTGTAGGTCGGTTGGTATTGTAAATATCCATATGGGCCATATCGGTCCATGTTTTGATATAGCTGCCATATAAACCGATCTTGGGTCTTGACTTCTTGAGCCTCTAGAGTGCGCAATTCTTATCCGATTGGAATGAAATTTTGCACGACGTGTTTCGTTATGATATCCAACAACTGTGCCAAGTATAGTTCAAATCGGTTCATAACCTGATATAGCTGCCATATAAACCGATCTTGGGTCTTGACTTCTTGAGCCTCTTGAGCCAAGGCTGGCAATTCTTATCCGATTGAAATCAAATTCTGCACGACGTGTTTTGTTACTATATCCAACAACTGTACCAAGTATGGTTCAAATCGGTCCATAAACTGACATAGCTGCCATATAAACCGATCTTGGGTCTTGACTTCTTGAGCCTCTAGAGTGCGCAATTCTTATCCGATTGAAATGGAATTTCGCACGACGTGTTTTGTTATGATACCCAACAACTGTGCCAAGTATGGTTCAAATCGGTCCATAACCTGATGTAGCTGCCATATAAACCGATCTTGGGTCTTGACTTCTTGATCCTCTAGAGAGCACAATTCTTATCCGATTTGAATGAATTTTTGCACAAAGTATTTCGTTATGATAGCCAACAAATGTGCTAAGTATGGTTGAAATCGGTCCATAATCTGATATAGCTGTCATGTAAACATATCTGGGGATTTGACTTCTTGAGCTTCTAGAGGGCGCAATTCTTATCCGATTTGGCTGAAATTTTGCATGACGTATTTTATTTTTACTTTCAACAGCTGTGCTAAGTATGGTTTAAATCGGTTCATAACCTGATATAGCTGCCATATAAACCGATCTGGGATCTTGACTTCTTGACCCCTAGAGGTCGCAATTATTATCCGATATGCCTGAAATTTTGTACGACGGATCCCCTCATGACCATCAACATACGAGTTTATTATGGTCTGAATCGGTCTATAGCCCGATACAGATCCCATATAAATCGTTCTCTCTATTTTACTTCGTGAGCCCCAATGGGCGCAATTCTTATATGAATTGGCTGACATTTTACACAGGTCTCCAACATATAATTTAATTGTGGTCCGAACCGGACCATATCTTGATATCGTTTTAATAGCAGAGCAACTCTTTTCTTATATCCTTTTTTGCCTAAAAAGAGATGCCGGGAAAAGAACTCGACAAATGCGATCCATGGTGAGGGTATATAAGATTCGGCCCGGCCGAACTTAGCACGCTTTTATTTGTTTTTTGTATTGGTTATCTATATTCAAAATCATATTTTAGAGTTACCACTTGGGACACCAAGTGGTAGCTTTAAGGTAAACAGTGTACTCTCTTACCAAAGACTTTTTATTGCTATCCAATTCCCGCTTGATCGGCCTTCATTTAATATTTGTAATTCCTTTTTTTTGGGCAGGATGGGAGGGCGGCGATTGCCCTATGACATGACCTTTCATTTGAATACAATATATTCTCGGTCGTCCTGCATGACAGTTTGGTGTTGTTTTTATTGGGAGGAGAGGATCGGTCCCCCCGATGACATGACCCAAAAGACAATTTATTTGAGTCTTTCAAGTCAAGATCTACATGTCCGGCTGAACGGCAGAACGTGACCCAGATTTTTGAATACTTATATCAACATTAGATTCGAACTCTACTGACATAGACCATTCTTTTAATTCCCATATTATCCCGATCGAACAGCACATCCGATTGTATGGTTTTTTGGGTGGGTGGGCCGGTCCTAGACTATACCACAACATGTGTACCTCCCAAAGATCTTTCATTTGATACCCATTTTGTGACGTTGAACATTTATGTCCGTTTGGGGGTTGGAGAGGCCCCGTAGACACGTTGAACCAAATTTTTATAACAGACGTGTACTCAACTTCAAAACTCATTTTATTTGATGCCCATATTGTCCCAACCGGTAAACATGTCCTGTTGAGGGGTTTTTGGGGGTGGGAGCACCTCAGACACTGAGGAATAAATTTTTATATCAGCTTTTTAATATACTTTTAAATATCATTCAGTTGATATTCATAACTTCCCAATCGGTTCAGATATCCTGCTGGGGTGTTTTAGGGAGTGGGGAGGCTCCACAGACCCCAAGGAATACATTTTCATGTGAGTTTTGTATTCCACTTTTAGATACCCTTCATTTCATAGCCATATTGCCCAAAGCGCTTAAAGTATCCTGTAGGGTGTTCTTTTTGGGGGTGGGGAACCCCCCAGGCACTAAAGGTGGCAATTTTGTGACAAGTATGTACTCTACTCTTAAATACCTCTAATTTGATACCCATATTGTCCAAGGCGGTAAAAGTGTTATCGTGGGTGGTTTTGGGGTTGGGGTTCGCTCCCGTTCCGCCAAAAATAGGTCTGCTCCGTTCCGCTCCGAATCCCTACTATAAATGCGAGGCGATAGATAAGGAAGGTCTTGCATTCTAGGTGCCATGGATGTGAAGGAAAAGAGTCAGATTAACAGAGACCGATTTTATATGAGGTCTTCGAGATTGGTTTTTCCAAAAGCTAAAATTGGGCGACGGATACAGCGTTTGAGAATCATGCGATCTCGGTGTTCATTGATGGTTATCTCTAACAGCCAGAGAAAGACTGCGACCGTTATCCGATTGGGCAGATATTTGGTACATAGTGTTCTGATATGATTTCCAACATGTGTGGTCTAAATAGGAGTATAACGTGATATACGAGGGTTGCCTCTTATATATTGGAAACAATTGTCGTAGCACTTTTGCCACTCTGATTGAGGTATCTCCAAAACTTGCATTCTGAACGCATCAAACGCTTCTTAAGGTATCAAAAAACGTTGACCTCTAATTTTATTTTTTACGTACGGGAATAAAAGGAAGTCATTCGGTGCCAAGTCAGGACTATGCGGCCGATGGCTAATCAAATCGACGTTTTGAGTGCTCAACAAGTAAAAGCGTGCTAAGTTCGGCCGGGCCGAATCTTATATACCCTTCACCATGGATCGCATTTGTCGACTTCTTTTCCCAACATCTCTTCCTAGGCAAAAAATGATATAAGAAAAGATATGCTCTGCTATTAGACCGATAAGAAGATATGGTCCGGCTTGGACCACAATTAAATTATATGTTGGAGACCTGTGCAAAATGTCAGCCAATTCGAATAAGAATTGCGTCCTTTGGAGGCTCAAGAAGTGAAATGGAGAGATCAATTTATATGGGAGCTGTATCGGGCTATAGACCGATGCAGACCATAATAAACACGTATGTTAATGGTCATGAGAGAATCCGTCGTACAAAATTTCAGGCAAATCGGATAATAATTGCGACCTCTAGAGGCTCAAGAAGTCAAGATCCCAGATCGGTTTATATGACAGCTATATCAGGTTATGAACCGACTTGTACTTTATTTGACATAGTTGTTGAAAGTAACAATAAAAAACGTCTTGCGAAATTTTAGCCAAATCGGATAGAAATTGCGCCCTCTAGAAGCTCAAGAAGTCAAGTCCCCAGATCTGATTATATGACAGCTATATCAGATTATGAACCGATTTGAACCATATTTGGCACAGTCGTTGGATATCATAACAAAATACTACGTGCCAAAATTCATTCAAATTGGATAAGAATTGCGCCCTCTAGAGGCTCAAGAAGTCAAGACCCAAGATCGGTTTATATGACAGCTATATAAAGTTATGGACCGATTTGAACCATACTTGGCACAGTTGTTGGATATCATAACAAAACAGGTCGTGCAAAATTTCATTCCAATCGGATAAGAATTGCGCACTCTAGAGGCTCAAGAAGTCAAGACCCAAGATCGGTTTATATGGCAGCTATATCAGGTTATGGACCGATTTGAACTATACTTAGCGCTGTTGTTGGATATCATAACAAAACACGTCGTGCAAAATTTCATTCCAATCGGATAAGAATTGCGCACTCTAGAAGCTCAAGAAATCAAGACCCAAGATCGGTTTATATGGCAGCTATATCAAAACATGGACCGATAGGGCCCATTTACAATACCAACCGACCTACACTAATAAGAAGTATTTGTGCAAAATTTCAAGCGGCTAGCTTTACTCCTTCGGAAGTTAGCGTGCTTTCGACAGACAGACAGACGGACGGACAGACGGACGGACATGGCTAGATCGACATAAAATGTCACGACGATCAAGAATATATATACTTTTTGGGGTCTCAGACGAATATTTCGAGTAGTTACAATCAGAATGGCGAAATTAGTATACCCCCCATCTTATGGTGGAGGGTATAAAAATGCAGTTGTTTCGAAACCAACATAGAATTGGCTTCTAATCGATTTGTATACATTCCACTGGTCTCAAAGCTTAAGCTTAGCAAATGTCCTATAAAAGGATTACACTGTGACCTCGGTTTCACACCACTGTGTGTGTCATTGTTCCACTTTCCGCAGGACATGACATTGCAAATGTTGCTTGAACTGCAAAGGATCTCTCTTAGTGAATATTTTCCACACGTTGTTGAACTTCTGCAAATGATATTCTTTGAGTGGTTGATGGTTGGTGGTCGTGGTCGTGGTAGTTGTAGTGGAGCAATCCAAGTACAAAGCATTTAAAAAGACGCTGCATAAGGACCAAACAACAACAAAAAAACAACTCTTAACACAACATGGGTCACGTGACCTTAATTAGTTTGATGTTTTTCATGCAGAACATTTCCAACCCCTGCCCATCATAGCTTTGATATAAAAAAAAAACACCACATACTACATAACTTAATGCTCAAATTCCACTTCGCCTTGTGTTTCGTTTTTTGATTTTGCGTCAAAAACATAAAAATTTCGATGGCGCTGGCAGTGGAAAAAAGCACAAAATAACAAACTGTTAACGTTTTTCTGCCTCTGAAAAGCAAAGAAATTCGTGCGTAACGTTTATAAATAATTAATTTTAATTTTCTTATTGGAATTGAAGCCATACATTCACTTCACTTTGAATACTCGTACACATATTTGATTAAGACATTTCACTTGAAAAGTCTAAGCAATATTTAAGGCAAATTGAGTGATAAGAGTTAAAGGTAAACTCCTATTTTTATAACCACCAATGAGGAATGGGATTTGCAAAACTTCGTAATATCCATTTTCCACCCTATATACTATATGGCTGTTATTGATCTTCGTAAAATTCTAACACCACTTATTCATGTCCGTCCGTCTGTCTGTTGAAATCGCGTTTCAGTCTATAACAAGTAAAAGCGTGCTAAGTTCGGCCGGGCCGAATCTTATATACCCTCCACCATGGATCAAATTTGTCGAGTTATTTTCCCGTTATCTCTGTTGTGCCGTTTCAGGCTATAGAGCTATTCAGACCATATTTGAAACGCATGCCATGAGAGAAACCGTTGTAGAAAATTTCAGCCAAATCGGATATATCAGGTTATGGACCGATTTGAACCATACTAAGTACAAATGTTGAAAGTCATAACGAAACATGTCATGCCAAGTTTTAGCCAAATCAGATAGGAATTGCGCCCTCTAGAGGCTCAAAAAGTAAAATAGGGAGATCGGTTTATATGGGAGTTGTATTAGACTATAGCCCGATTCGGACCGCATTTGACACGAACGTTGGAGGTCATTGGAGAAACCGTTGTTCAAAATTTCAGTCAAATCGGAAAATAATGACGACTTCTAGAGGCTTAATAAGTCAAGATCCCAGATCGGTTTATACGACAGCTATATCAGGTTATGAACCGATTTCCACCATACTTAGCACAGTTGTTGGAAGTCATACCGAAAGACGTCGTGCCAAATTTCGGCCAAATCGGATAAGAATTGCGCCCTCTAGAGGCTCAAAAAGTCAAGATCCAAGATCGGTTTATATGGCAGCTTTATGAACACTTGGACCGATATAGCCAATTTACAGTCCCAATTGACCTACAGTAATAAGAAGTATTTGTGCAAAATTTCAAGCGGCTAGCTTTACTCTTTCGGAAGTTAGAGTGCATTCGACAGACAGACGAACGGACCAACCGACAGACGGACGGACATGGATAGATCGACATAAAATATCATGTCGATCAAGAATTTATATACTTTACTAGCTGACCCGGACCCGCTTCGCTGCGCCTTCTTTTACTTTATATGGAACAAAAGTTTTCTTGGAATATTTATTTTCGACAATTAAAGATCTTTTAGTGAAATACCATGCAAACTTGACTAACAGTTTAACAATATAAGTGCCTTTATCTGAATCCCACATAATCTTTATTGGTCTACGAATTTAAGTTTGGATGTAAGGTGTACTCTATTCTTAAAATATTTAATTTCAGCCCGATATTCTTATGATGTCTGATTAAGAGGTGTTTTCGGGGGAGAGGTGGTCCCTCAGATACTTGGCACTGAAAAAATATCAGCATCGTACTCTTCTCTCAAATACCATTTATTTAAACCCCATATTGCCATTGGCTTAAGAGGAGTTTACAGGATGAGGCGTCCCCCAAACACATGACCCAAAATAGGTTATCAAATTCGTTTTCTAATCTCAAATACCTTTCATTTGAGCATAATGAAATTTTTTTTTTCCTTTGGGGGTGTTTTGGGAAAGGGGTGATGCCATAAATACATGGTCCTAAATTAAGATATCAAATACGTATTCTACTCCCAAATACCTTTATTTGAGCCCCGTATTGCGATGTTCACTACAAAAATTGCTGTTTGCGGGGTATTTTGGGAAAGGGGTAGACCCCCAGAAAATTGGTCCCGAAAATGGGTATCAATTCTTGCTCTACCCCCCAATACCTTTCATTTAAGCTCCACATTGACATGGTCGGTAAATATGCCTGATTTAGGGGTGTTTTGGGGATTGGGTGGTCCCCCAAACACTAAGCCCGGAAAATATATCAGCAACGTGCTTTATTCTCATACATCTATATATCATTCATTAGAACCCCATTTTGTCATTGCCCTCAAAATTGGATATCAAATTCGTTTTCTAATCTTATTTAAACTCCTTATTGCAAAAGTCAGCAAATATATCCGGTTTGGGGTATTGGCCCTAAAAACTATGAATATTTAGTTCCACTCTCTTTAAGACCCAAATTGTTTTGGTGAGCAAATATGTCCTATTTTGGGGTTGTTATGGTGGTGGGACGTCCGCTAGTCAGTTGGTTCTTAATGTTGATATCAGATACGTGGTCTACTCCCAAACCTTTAATTTGAGCCCTATATTTCCATAGTCGGCAAACATGACCGGCTTGGGGGTGAGTGAGTTGGCCTTGAAAATATATATCGGATTCGTGTTCTACTCTAAAAACCCTCTTATTTGAGCCTCATGTTGCAATAGTCAGAAAATACTTACTATTTGGGTGGTGTTGTGGGGGTGGGGTGGCCCACATGACACTGACCACTGACACTTTTCCCGATTATTGATATCAAATTCGTGCTTTACTCCCGAAGATCTTTCATTTGAGCCCCATATTGCTATGGTTGTAAATTTGTCCCCTTTTGGGGGATGATTTTTGTGAGAGACGGCCCCCCAAACACTTGGTCCCATATTTGGATATATTTCGCTGAAATTTAGCACAATGAGTTGTGTAAGGCACCTCGAAATTCGTACCAAGTATGCTCGGGCTATAATTGGATATAGCTGTCATATATAACGATCTTCTGATTTCATTTCTTAAACCCGTAAAAGGAGCGATTATTAGCTGATTTCGATAAAATTTGGCACAGTGAGACAATCCCATGGCAGATTGAACCGAGGATGTCCTTTATAGGCATGGTCTGCTGCCTCAGTGTACGTGTTCGTCCTTTTTTCGGCAAAGGAGAGACACACCCTGTTGTGCCTTCTGGTACGTGCCCGGATTGAAAATAACATTGAACCCTGGTTCTAGTCGGTTTGGTAAAACCGCTTCCATCTTCGGACGGTGTCCGATCTAGCTCCGGCCTTACGTCACTACTGGAGTATAGTCGCATTGAATATATTTCAAGGTGCTGTACGAACATTTACAGCAGTGGGTCGCAAGAGTCGTCGTCTTCTGCGTCCTCGTCGTCGAACTATCTCTTTCGTGCGGCAGCAGCACTCCAACCGTAATATTACTGGACCAGTGGGCCAAAGCTAACCAACACCTGCAGCCTGCACATTTATCACGGATACTGTGTGCTACGTAAGTATCGCTTAAGAAATGCAGGTGGGGGATTGGCCTTCGTGATACACCATTCCATGCTGCATAGACCCTCTCACCTGCGCCTGGTGCTAGTGACCCCTTTTTGGAGTGCATGGGGATAGCAGTCAGGTCGGTACTGCCGAGATAAATCTATACAACTTGTACATACCGTCGGTTGGTAGTTGTGACCCAATTATTAGCCAAGCTTACAAGCCCGACATAAGTGGGCTACTGTCTGGCCATGAACGTCTGGTTCTAGGAGCTTTTAATGCGCATCACGTTTCATGGCATTCTCCCCAAGGTAACGACCAGCGGCTATAGCTTTGGCAGAGCAGATTGAAGGCTCCACATTTTGCACAGTGAATGAGGATGCCGCCACTAGGATTACAAGGAGGTGCAGCAGCTTTACAGACATTTCCATTGTCACGTATTCTGGCAAGCCGATAATTCTTTGGAATCAGACCACCCCCCGATAATTCTCACCATCGTCCAGCCACCCGAATTCATAATCTCTGAGCGCCGGAAGTTTATAAATCAGAAGATGGCCGTTTGGGTCGGCTTCAAAGTTTACACCAATCGCCGCTTCAGTGAATTGACGCCCCCTGAAATGAAATTCCTAGACATCATTAACGCAGCAGTTGCTCGCTTTATATTAGGCGTCCGAATACCCCAAGTGCGGCCCAATTTCCCGGCGCAGGCAGTGGTACTCGCAGACGAGCGTGATGGGATTCGTTGTACGGATCCCACTAACCCCAGAATCAGCGAGCTGAATCTGGAAATAAACGAAGTAGTCAACGGACAAAAGCGGAATTTGTGGCTGGAACACTTGGAGCAATATAACTTAGGCTACGGTTTAGGCAAGATGTGGTCTACTTTTAAGTCATTTTCGAACACCGTTGAATGACAGGACTGATCCGTGGCGCCAAGTCATCAAAGGGGTTGACCCACGACGGAATCTCTACACTGATGCTGAAGAATCTGGATCCACCTAGAGTCGAGTACCTAAAAACTGTTTTTGAACACTCTTAAGGAACTCGATCTCCCTTCTCCCACTAGTAGCCATGACGGGACTACTCCTCCCGAGGCTCCCAGGAGCACCAGCATGGATTACGAAAACTGCATAGCACAACAACCGCTTTGCAAGCCATCACCGCACACATTTGCCGTGGCTTCAATCAGCCCAGGCTATCTATCGAAGGCATTGAACACTATCAGCTATGCCAAACTATTTAAGGACATCGCCAATACGTCCCTACAGCTAAGCCTTGTTTCTTATTCCCTTTCAAGAGATCTGAAGATATCTGCGACCAAATTTTCAGCGACATGGTTCACTACAGTTACGCGCGAGGTGAATAATGAGCTAAAAGTGATAGTCGGATGTAATCGCAGAGACCATTCAAATCATCATCTTGTGGATAGGTATCCACCGCCCAGAAGCCTTAAAGTAGATCTACATGATTTAGAGCTTGAGGTCCAGCGCTACAAGAGAGAACCTCTAGACCAAGCGTGTCTAGACAACATTCATGTAGACACGACAGCATATGATGTGAATAGCTACCGGCTGAATGTGGTCCTTAGAGAACGACCACCTCCCATTGCACCTAAAGAAATTGACCTCCCCCGCCAAAACCAATGAAGTTCTGGCTGAATTATGATCCGGCAGATGAAGCCGCCTCGATTTCTACAGAGAAAGGATTGATGCCAAAGTGCAGTATGTATGTTCCGTTTGTGACAAGGGACCAACGACACACATTACCTGTTTGATTGACCTCTCATTTTATTTTTATGTACTTGAATAAAAAGATGATATTTGGAGCCAAGTCAGGGCTATATGGCGGATGATTCATCAAATCGATGTTTTAAGTGCTCTAAAAATGCAATTGTTTCGTATTTTTGGAGCATTTCTCTCGACCAATCGACACGAGCCTTTTTTTGAGCGAAAATGATCTGAGTACGTATAACCTCAAAAATGTCAAGCTTTACTATAGAGCTATCAGCAGCTTGCAATACAAGGGCTATCCAATCCCCAAATATTATAGGCAACTCTCGTAATGTTACTGTAGAGTTGCCAAAGGTCATGATAGTGCTAAAAAATGTGACTAAGCCTTAAATGGTCCCCGACAAGTAAAAGCGTGCTAAGTTCGGCCGGGCCGAATCTTATGTACCCTCCACCATGGATCCCATTTGTCGAGTTCTTTTCCCGGCATCTCTTCTTAGGCAAAACAGGATATAAGAAAAGATTTGCTCTGCTATTAGAGCGATATTAAGATATGGTCCGGTTTGGACCTCAATTAAATTATATGTTGGAGACCTCTGTAAAATGTCAGCCAATTCGAATAAGAATTGCGCCCTTTGAGGGGCTCAAGAAGTAAAAAAGAGAGATCGATTTATATGGGAGCTGTATCGGGCTATAGACCGATTCAGACCATAATAAACACGTATGTTGATGGTCATAAGAGAATCCGTCGTACAAAATTTCAGGCAAATCGGATAATAATTACGAACTCTACAGGCTCAAGAAGTCAAGATCCCAGATCGGTTTATATGACAGCTATATCAGGTTATGAACCGATTTAAACCATACTTGACACAGTTGTTGGACATCATAAGAAAACACGTCGTGTCAAAATTCATTCAAATCGGATAAGAATTGCGCCCTCTATAGGCTCAAGAAGTCAAGACCCAAGATCGGTTTATATGACAGCTATATCAAAACATGGACCGATATGGCTCATTTATAATACCAACCGACCTACACTAATAAGAAGAATTTGTGCAAAATTTCAAGCGGCTAGCTTTACTCCTTCGGAAGTTAGCGTGCTTTCGGGATCGGGATCGGTTTATATGGGAGCTATATCAAGTTCTTGAACTATTGCAAAATTTTAGTCAAATCGGACAAAAATTGCGGATTCCAGAGGCTCAAGAAGTCAAATAAGAAGATCGGTTTATATGAGAGCTTTATCAGGCTATAGACCGATTTGAATCATACTTGGCACAGAACACTATATAGAAAACTTAAGGCAAATCGGACAAAATTGTGGTTTCCAGGGGCTTAAGAAGTCAAGTCAGAAGATCGGTTCATATACCAGGTTCTTGACCTATTAAGACTGTACTTGGCACAGTTGTTGAAAGCCATAACAGAACACTATGTGCAAAATTTCAACCAAATCGGGCAAAAATTGCGGATTCCAGGGGCTAAAGAAGCTAAATCGGGAGATCGATTCATACAGGAGCTATATCTAAGTCTTAACCCCAAAGACCTACATCAATATTAACTATCTGAACAAAATTTCAAGCGGCTAGCTGTTCGCGTTGGACCGACGGATGGACGGTCATGGCTAGATCGACTCAGAATGTCGAGACGATCAGGAATATTATACTTTTTGGGGTCCTAGATCAATATTTCGAGATGTTACAAACGGAATGACTCGATAAGTATACCCCCATCCTATGATGGTGGGTATAACAAATTAAAGCTCAAAGAGTTAGGCCGGGCCGTATCTTATAAACCTTCCACACAGGATCGAACGTGACAAGTTCTTTGAACAACTTTTTAAATGCATAGGATCTATATCAAGTTATAGACCAATATGGACCTTTCTCGTCATGGATGATGGAAGTCATACAACAAGTTAAAGTGTGCTAAGTTCGTCCGATCCGAATCTTATATATCCTCCACAATGGATCGTATATTTCAAGTTCTTTGCCCTGTATCTCTTCATAGACTAACAAATGCACGTATGTCGAAGGTTATAGGAGAAGTTTCTGCGAAAATTTTTAGCAAAGTCAGATAAGAATTGAGCCATCGGATTATATGATTTACGTGAGTTTATAGGGGAGTTTTATCACGTTTTGAACCAATTTGGACTATACTTGGCACTATCACAGAAAACGTCATAATACAAAATCGGATAGGAATTGCGCTCTTTAGAGGCACAAGAAGTATAATTGGCATATCGGTTTATATGGAAGCTATATCAAAACACGGACCGATATGGCCTATTAACAATCCCAATCGACATGCACCGAAGGAAATATTTGTGCCAAATTTCAAAAGCCAAGCCTTACTCCTTCCAAAGTAAGCGTGCTTTCGACCGACAGACGGACGGACAAATGGACGCCTATAGCTAGAAATTTTGCACATTTGTTTTTATACCCTCCACCATAAGATGGGGGGTATACTTATTTCGTCATTCTGATTGTAACTACTCGAAATATTCGTCTGAGACCCCATAAAGTACATATATTCTTGATCGTCGTGGAATTTTATGTCGATCTAGCCATGTCCGTCCGTCCGTCCGTCTGTCTGTCGAAAGCACGCTAACTTCCGAAGGAGTAAAGCTAGCCGCTTGAAATTTTGCACAAATACTTCTTGTTAGTGTAGGTCGGTTGGTATTGTAAATGGGCCATATCGGTCCATGTTTTGATATAGCTGCACATATAAACCGATCTTGGGTCTTGACATATTGAGCCTCTAGCGTGCGCATTTCTTATCCGATTGGGATGAAATTTTGCACGACGTGTTTTGTTATGATATCCAACAACTGTGCCAAGTATGGTTCAAATCGGTTCATAACCTGATATAGCTGCCATATAAACCGATCTTGGGTCTTGACTTCTTGAGCCTCTAGAAGGCGCAATTCTTATCTGATTGGAATGAAATTTTGCACGACGTGTTTTGCTATTATATCCAACAACTGTGCCAAGTATGGTCCAAATCGGTCCATAACCTGATATAGCTGCACATATAAACCGATTTTGGGTCTTGACATATTGAGCCTCTAGCGTACGCATTTCTTATCCGATTTGGATGAAATTTTGCACGACTTTTTTTGTTATTATATCCAACAACTGTGCCAAGTATGGTTCAAATCGGTTCATAACCTGATATAGCTGTCATATAAACAGATCTGGGGACTTGACTTCTTGAGCTTCTAGAGGGCGCAATTCCTATCCGATTTGGCTGAAATTTCGCAAGACGTTTTTTATTGTAACTTTCAACAACTATGTCAAATAAAATACAAGTCGGTTCATAACCTGATATAGCTGCCATACAAACCGATCTGGGATCTTGACTTCTTGAGCCTCTAGAGGTCGCAATTATTATCCGATTTACCTGAAATTTTGTGCGACGGATTCTTTCATGACCATCAACATACGTGTTTATTATGGTCTGAATCGGTCCATAGCCCGATACAGATCCCATATAAATCGATCTCTCTATATTACTTTTTGAGCTCACAAAGAGCGCAATTGTTATTCGAATTGGCTGACATTTTACACAGGTCTCCAACATATAATTTAATTGTGGTCCAAACCGGACCATATCTTGATATCGCTCTAAGAGCAGAGCAAATCTTTTCTTATATCCTGTTTTGCCTAAGAAAAGATGCCGGGAAAAGAACTCGACAAATGCGATCCATGGTGGAGGGTATATAAGATTTGGCTCGGCCGAACTTAGCACGCTTTTACTTGTTTTATATCCATAGGCTGGTCGAATATGGATATATCGGACTAGTTCCTGATATTAACACCTAAATAACTGATTCGCTCATATCAATGAGTGCAATCCGACTAAAGTTTAAGCTCGATAATAAGGCGTCTCCTTTTTTATGTCTAGTGCGAACGACGTGCCGTAATAACCTGGAAGAGAATTAATTTTTTTATACCCACCACCGAAGGATGGGGGTATATTCATTTTGTCATTCCGTTTGCAACATATCGAAATATCCATTTCCGACCCTGTAAAGTATATATATTCTTGATCAGCGTAAAAATCTAAGACGATCTAGACATGTCCGTCCATCTGTCCGTTGAAATCGCGCTTCAGTCCTTAAAAATAGAGATATTGAGCTGAAATTTTGAACAGATTCTTTTTTGGTCCACAAGCAAGATGAGTTTGAAGATGGGCTATATCGGATTATATTGGGTTGCCCAAAAAGTAATTGCGGATTTTTTAAAAGAAAGTAAATGCATTTTTAATAGAACTTAGAATGAACTTTAATCGAATATACTTTTTTTACACTTTTTTTCTAAAGCAAGCTTAAAGTAACAGCTGATAACTGAAAGAAGAAAGAATGCAATTACAGAGTCACAAGCTGTGAAAAAATTTGTCAACGCCGACTATATGAAAAATCCGCAATTACTTTTTGGGCAACCCAATAGTAGTATAGTCGGCGTTGACAAATTTTTTCAACGGCTTGTGACTCTGTAATTGCATTCTTTCTTCTGTCCATTATCGGCTGTTGCTTTTAGCTTGCTTTAGAAAAAAAGTGCGCGAAATTTTGTTTACATTTGTTTGTTTGGCGTCAATTGTGATATGGGTACCACATGTATTGAAGAAATTCATTTAACAAACCGAATCAACGCTTGTGATATGCACCTTAAACGCAATGAATTCGATCCGTTTTTAAAACGAATCATAACGGGAGATGAAAAATGGATTGTTTACAACAACGTTAGTCGAAAACGATCATGGTCCAAGCATGGTGAACCAGCTCAAACCATTTCAAAGGCTGATATATACTAAAAAATGGTTATGCTGTCTGTTTGGTGGGATTGGAAGGGTGTGGTATATTTTGAGCTGCTTCCAAGGAACCAAACGATTAATTCGGATGTTTACTGTCAACAATTGGACAAATTGAATACAGCCATCAAGGAGAAGCGACCAGAATTCGTCAATCGTAAAGGTGTCATATTCCACCAGGACAACGCTAGACCGCACACATCTTTGGTCACTCGCCAAAAACTGAGTGAGCTTGGCTGGGAACTTTTGATGCATCCATTATATAGCCCTGACCTTGCACCATCAGACTACCATTTATTTCGATCTTTGCAGAACTCCTTAAATGGTAAAACTTTCGGCAATGATGAGGCTATAAAATCGCACTTGGTTCAGTTTTTTGCAGATAAAGGCCAGAAGTTCTATGAGCGTGTAATACTAAATTTGCCAGGAATATGGCAAAAGGTTATCGAACAAAATGGCAATTATATATTTGATTAAAGTTCATTCTAAGTTTTATTAAAAATGCATTTGCTTTCTTTTAAAAAATCCGCAATTACTTTTTAGGCAACCCAATAACTTGATATAGCCCCCCATATAGACCGATCCGTCGATTTAGGGTTTTAGGCCCATAAAAGCCACATTTATTATCCGATTTTGCTGAAATTTACGACAGTGAGGCCCTTCAACTTCCTTCTTCAGTTTGGCCCAGATCGGTCCAGATTTGGATATAGCTGCCATATAGATCGATCCGCCGATTTAGGGTCTTAAGCCCATAAAAGCCTCATATTTTATTCGATTTTGCTGAAATTTGGAACAGTGAGTTTTGTTAGGCCCTTCGACATCCTTCTTCAATTTGGCCCAGATCGGTCCAGATTTGGATATAGCCGTCATATAGACCCATCCGCCGATTTCGGGCTTTAGGCGCATAAAAGCCACATTTATTATTAGATTTTGCTGAAATTTGGGACAGAGGGTTTTGTTGGCCCTTCGACATCCTTCTTCAATTTGGCCTAGATCGATCGAGATTTGCCTAAAGCTGCCATATAGACCGATCTCTCGGTTTAAGGTTTTGGGCTCATAAAAGGCGCATTTATTGTTCGATGTCACCGAAATTTGGGACAGTGGGTTGCGTTTGGCCCTTCGACATTTTTGTTAAAATTTTCTCAGGTCTGTTCAGATTTGGACCGGGCGCATTTATAATCCAATTTCACTGAAATGTGACACAGTTACTTATGTTAGGCTTTTCGACATCCGTGTCATATATGGTTCAGATCGGTTTAGTTTTAGATATAGCTACTAAAAAGACTAATATTTTGTTATTCACAATTTAAAAATACCTTGTATTTATTAGTGTTTGGTCCAAATCGGAACATATTTCGATATAGCTGCTATGAGGCATAAGGTATGATTTTTTCACCGGTTTTTGACTTAACGCTAGGTGGTGGGTATCCACAGTTTTTTACTTGTTTTAGTTTTGTTGTTGTTGTAAAAAATTTTCCAGGTACGTTTATGAATGACTATCAAATATATATATACACTTTATGGTGTTTAAGACCAATATTTCGATGTGTCATAAACAGAATGACGAAGTAGGTGTACCCCCATCCTTGGTGGAGGGTATAAATATGTCCCATTTAAAGCTTCGTACTATATTCGAGTTTTGTTAGCGACATTCTATATTTTAAAATGAAATCATGAATGAAAATGGCAATTTTTCAAAAAAAATGTAACTTGATGCTTAAGACTTTAAGTCCATTTAAAACAATTCAGCACATCTGGTAATACTATGGAGAGCATGCTTAAAAATGGTGAGGAACAAGACTCGATTCCTAGTTTTTTTTCATAAGTCGTTACTGTTCATGGTGAAGTGGTCTAGTATGGTCATATTTCGTTTCCATTCAACATACATTCATATATGCGTAGCTTCCACGCTACCACGTGTGTTAGAAGGCACATTAATTTATTTTTGTTACACTACAGGCAAAATTGTTCATATAAATCATTAAATATGAAACATACTCTGCAAGCATTTTCCAAAAAAATTTCGTGCAAAGTAAAATCAGCAGTACAACAATGCATGTTGTGTACTTTCTGGCGCTATAGGAATCGCACATTCACTTTGAACTTTTTCTTTTGCTTATTATACCCTCCACCATGGGATGGGGGTATACCAATTTCGTCATTCTGTTTGTAACTCCTCGAAATATTCGTCTGAGACCCCATAAAGTATATATATTCTTGATCGTCGCGACATTTTATGTCGATCTAGAGATGTCCGTCTGTCGAAAGCACGCTAACTTGAGGAGTAAAGCTAGCCGCTTGAAATTTTGCACAAATACTTCTTATTTGTGTAGGTCGGTTAGGATTGTAAATGGGCTATATCGGTCCATGTTTTGGTATAGCTGCCGTATAAACCGATCTCGGGTCTTGACTTCTTGAGCCGCTAAAGGGCACAATTCTTATCCGATTTGGCTGAAATTTTGCATGAGGTGTTTAATTATGACTTCCAACAACTGTGGTGAGTATGGTTGAAATCAGTCCATAACCTGATATACCTGTCATATAAACCGATCTCGGGTCTTGACTTCTTGAGCCAATAGAGGGCACAAATCTTATCCGATTTGGCTGAAATTTTGCACGAGGTGCTTTATTATGACTTCCAATGACTGTGCTTAATATGTTTCAAATCGGTCCATAACCTGACATAGCTGCCATATAAACCGATTTGTGATCTTGGCTTCTTGAGCCTCCAAAGGGCGTAATTATTGTCCGATTTGGACTTTGTTTTTCTAAAAAGAAACATCGGGAAAAGAACTCGACAAATGCGATCTATGGTGGAGGGTGTAGAAGATTCGGCCCGGGCGAACTTAGCACGCTTTTACTTGTTTTAAAAATATTTTCATAAATGTTATTTGGATTCTAAGCATTTTTCAGTGCATTCGCAATGGGGTTACCAGGGTAGAAAAGTAGTTTTGCTTTTCACTTTTTCCCGCGGTTACAAAGAAAATTTCATATCATGATTTCATAAGCGTCCTTTAAGTGAATACAGTCACGATATTTGAAAGGTGTAGAAAATATGTTAAAAGGAAATGAATTTTTTTTATGTTCATAGAAAGTGTTATGAATGAAAAACGTTGATGAGGATACCAGAGAAATGTTAAAGACTTTAAAATTTGCTTTGGAAGTTCACGAATTTTATATGAAGATTTAACCCACATAACTTTTGACTAAAGAATCAGACATTGGATTTCTTTAATGGAATCCTTGCATGGTTTTATAAGGAGGGGCTTTAAGTCAATTTTCCCCACATAAAAAAAGGGTGCCAAACTGTTTTGCACCAACGTAGAGATTTTGTAGGAACCCAAAGGTTTGGTTCTGTAGATAACATTTGTAACTTCTCCCATGGGGAATACAGGTAGTTGACCATCGGCCCGGAGACCATGCACACCAAGAAAGTTTCTCGTTCCCCTTATTAACACTACATTACTCTACAGAAATAGATTATTAGACCTATTTCTACAACTCTCTAAAATACATCGTTATTCGAATGACAAAGTAACCTTACTTATTTTCATTGTTGGTATGACAAAAAGACATGCTGAACATTTTCATCTCTAGCGCTTTGTTACCATATGCAAAATCTAAAGTATGCAAAATATTCCTACACAAATTTATAACAAATACAAACAAAGTTTTGTCCGAAAAATGGATAATAACAAAAAACAAGAGAATGCATAATACACAGCATAGACCCATAGGTAGGTGTATTGTCCTTTTTGGAGAGGAGATGCCAAACTGCTTGAGTATCCGTCCACATGCTTGCATATGCCAGGATTCAAGCAGTTACACAAAAGTTTCAATCCGGTGAAAAGTGATATACAACAAATCGTTCCCACACATATGCAAACACACAAGAGCACACCAAGACACCGGATATATGTTTTAGAGTACCATTCCCTGTTGTATGTTGATATGTGTTTGTATTTTTTTCTCTATATTTTCATTTTATTTTTTTGCAATTTATTTTAGTAACATTTCCGCTCATATCCTGTTTACATATCCTGACTATGTGCCAAAGAAAAAGCAGCGAAAACAATAACAACAACAAATGGCAAAACAAATTCAACATAACATTAGAATAAATTTTTTATAAACTTTTCTTCGGCTCTTGTTTTGTATTATTATTGTTGTCGTTTTATTTTCATATATTTTTGCATTGAGTTTTACCGAAGTAAGCTGAGCAAGAGGGATTGCAAAAATAACATCCAGCCAACATTTCTACAGAATCTACAGTTTTTTGTTTTTCTTATTTTGGTATCTGGAAGTGAGTGCATGCCATTTGTGGAACAGTGGTTTCGGAGAAAAAACAAAACTCCACCTCACCTATGCAAGTTTACGATTTGCCTATATCTTGGGTCTTCCCTAGCATTTTTGGAACAGTGGTTTCGGAGAAAAACAATATTTCACCTCACCTTTACAAGTTTACGATATGCTTATATCTTCGGCCTTCCTTAGCAAAATCGGTCGCCTGTGGAACAGGACGTACAATAACGGAAGGTGGTAATATATGATACGACATTTTGAGCTTCGATAGGTTAGGTTGAACAAGTAAAAAGGCGTTGGATACCCACCACCTCGGGTATATATGTAAACCACCTTCCATTAAAATACGGTGAAAATTGCATACCTTATGTCCCATAGCAGTTATAACGAAATATGTTCCGATTTGGACCAAATACTAATAAGTACAAGTCATTGTTCAATTGTGTATAACAAAATATTGGTCTTTTTAGTAGCTATATCTAAAAATAAAACGATCTGAACCATATACGACACAGATGTTGAAAAGCCTAACATTAGTCACTGTGTCAAATTTTTAGTGAGATTGGATTATAAATGCGCCTTTTATGGGGCGAAGACGGCCGGGCGCCCGAGTTGCGCCTTTCATGGGCCCAAAACCTTAAATCGAGAGTTCAGTCTATATGGCAGCTATATCCAAATCTGAACTGATCAGAGTCAAATTGAAGAAAAATGCCGAAGGGCCTAAGACAACTCACTGTCCCAAATTTCAGCAAAATCGGTTAATAAATGTGGCTTTTATGGGCCTAAGACCCTAAATCGAAGGATCGGTCTATATGGCAGCTATATCCAAATTTGGACCGATCTGGGCCAAATTGACGAAGGATGTCTAAGGGCCTAACACAACTCACCGTCCCAAATTTCAGCAAAATCGGTTAAAAAATTTGGCTTTTATAGGCCTAAGACCCTAAATCGGAGGATAGGTTTATATGGCAGCTATATCCAAATTTGGACCGATCTGGGCCAAATTGACGAAGGATGTCTAAGGGCCTAACACAACTCACTGTGTCAAATTTCAGCATAAACGGTTAAAAAATTTGGCTTTTATGGGGCTAAGACCCTAAATCGGAGAATCGGTCTATATGGCAGCTATATCCAAATCTGGACCGATCTGAGCCAAATTGAAAAAGGATGTCTAAGAGCCTAACACAACTCACTGTGTAAAATTTCAGCATAATCGGTTAAAAAATTTGGCTTTTATGGGGCTAAGACCCTAAATCGGAGAATCGGTCTATATGGGGGCTATATCAAGATATAGTCCGATTTAGCCCATCTTCGAACTTAACCTGCTTATGGACAAATTTCAGCTCAATATCTCTATTTTTAAAAACTGTAGCGTGATTTCAACAGACAGACGGACAGACGGACGGACATGTCGGTGGTGGGTATAAAAAAGGGTGCATATATTAATCCGCCCCATGCCACTATGGACATACTCCTAAGCCAGTAATCGGCTTGTTGTGCGCTCTAAAAACTATAAAGTAACTTCTAAAAAGAAATTTTTTAGTGAGCAATTCCGTGATACTTACAAAATCCTTAATTGTTTTCAATGCCACTCCTCTAAGTTGGTTCATGTCTGATATTGTGTCTTCACCTAAGTACCGGTATCTGTTGGACGCGAAAGGCGGGCAATGACAAAGGAAATGCTCCAACGTCTCATCATCTTCCCCGCATGCCCTTCACATGTTATCACTTGCCGCACCGTTTTATATAAGTGAGCTCGTAGTCCTATGTGTCCCGTTATGATACAAAAAGCTATACTGACCTCCTTCTTGCTTCCCTTCAGTAATAGCCTTGACTTCTCACGATCCGGATCCCCCATAGGATTTTCGCCGTCCTACCGACCGTTTCGCTGTTCCACAATATTGCATGCGCGTTCGTCGCCCACTCCCCTAACTCGGACTGCGTCGACCCGAAAGGTTTCGGGTTAACCAAGTTTATTGACGGCAGTCCTCTGGCCTTCACCGCCAAATCGTCTGCCCTTTCATTTTCCCTTACTCCGTTATGGCCCGGCACCCAAAACGATGTGGATTTTCGCATTCTCCGAGAAGGCGTTAATCTCCTTCTTACACTGCAAGACTAATCGTGACCTTACCGTCCTGGTTGTTATTGCCCTTATAGCAATTTTACTGTCGGTAAAGATGTTCACACTCGATGTCCTTGCGTTAGCAACACACCACTTCACGCATTCCGTGATCGCCCGGATCTCCGCCTGCAGGACCGTATTATCGTCAGGTAGTCTAAAACAGATCTCATTCCCTGGGTTCTCAATGTAAACCCCCAGGCCCACTCTGTCCTCTAGCTTTGATCCATCCGTGTAACATTATCTTCCAGATGGCAATACTAGGGTTCCACCAATCCAAGACTGTGCCGATGGCAGCATAACTTGTCAAAGCCTTACATCCTTTCTACTCAAAACCATGGAACGTAATGTGGACACCATGATAAAGGGTATGACATCCAGCGAACTGCTCAAATACAAATAGCATGCCTATGTCATCGGAAGGTTGGTGGAGACTGTCCTGCACGAGGTTTTGCAGGACCAGTACCGGGTGGACCCGGTCCTTAGGGTGGCTCCGATATGTGTGATGTTCACATTTATCATGTACAGTTTAGCTGGGAGATACGGGGCCCTCTACAGGTTGCGGAAGTGATATGTATACAAGGTAGCTGCAGTCGCAGTAGCAGTCAATCAGCAATATGTAGAGGAGAATCTCAGTGAGAGACTAGGAGGCACCGACTGTTGCTTAAATACTGAGTAGTACACGAATTGGCAAGGCGAGTTATTGGAGCCTTTTAATAACCAATCAACATAACTTTCCACTGCGCTCGGCCCCATGGCACCGGAATGTCTTTACTAACCTACGCTAGCTTGACGAGGATCGCTATATCCACATGCAAATATGTGGTGATGGGAACAAAGTAATAATTCTACCACTAGTAGAAAGAAATGCTCCTCTTATTGGACTGTTTAGTTATTGAGGACAATACCATATTCTCTTCGCATAATTGTCATTTGCTTGGCTCATCGGCCTTACTTGGCAAAAATATAGGCTCCTCTGAAGTTTATCAAGAGGTCTTATGCGACAGATCCTAAGACTCTTTACAATAAGAAGAAAGACTCCCTTAATTGGGTTTCGAGGAATAGGCGGTCAAAATGCAGTTACCTGGAAGACATCCCACCTCTAAGAGAACTAAGGCAAAAAATAGCACAGGGTAGCTGAAATAAAGTGTAACCAAATTCACACTGATATATCTCAGAAAAACAGTTACCTGAAGGACCTCCCATACCCAAGAGAACTAGTGCAGGGTAGCTAAAAAAAGTTTTACCAAGTCCACGCTGGTATATCTGTCAAACTAGAAATGACAGACTGCAGTCACCTGGAGGATATCCCATCCCTACGGTAGCTAAGGTAAACAATAGTGCAGGGTAGCTGAAACGAAATGTTACCAAATTCACACTGGTATGTCTGTCAACTCAGAAAAATAGACACCTGAAGGGCCTCGCATACACAGGAGAACTAGTGCAGTGAAGCAGAAACAAAGTTTTACCAAGCCCACACTGGTATATCTGTCAAACTAGAAATGACAGCAACATGGCTATTGACAGCTCATTATGTTGCTTACAAGGCATCAAAAGCATTAGCTTCAGAGTAAATTTAATACAAGTAAAAATGTGCTAAGCTCGGCCAGTTCAAATTTTGGGGTCCCACTAACATGGATTCTGCTAAAAACTTTTGCATACCAAATTTCTAACAAATCAGGCAAAAATTGAAATTTAGACCGATTAGACCGATTTAGACCATATTTTTCAGACCAATCGGATAGCAATTGCGGCTTCTAGTGGCTCAAGAAATCAAATCGAGAGATCGGTTTGTATGGGATCTATATACGCCTATAGACTGATTTTAATCGTATTTGAGGCTATTGTTGGAAGTTGTAAAAGAACACTATGCGTAAAATTTTATCTCAATCGGACAACAATTGCAGCTTCTGGAGGTTCAATAATCAAATCAGATGATGGGCATATATGGGAGCTTTATGAGGTTATAGACAGTTGAGGCTTCGAGGGGCCCACGAAGTCAAACCAGGAGATTGGTTTATCTGGGAGCTATATCCAAATCTGAACCGATATTGCCAGTTTGTAGAGATGGAATTCTACCGCGTAAATTCCTAATGCGTGGGTATTTATCCAATAAATATCTTTACTCGGGTGGAGACAATGATCCATTTACCGAAAGCGTAAAATACCTGGGTGTTTTGCTGGACAGTAAATTGAACTTCAAATCCAACATTTTGGGAAGGAAAAGAAAGGCCACTCATGCCCTATACACCTGCAAGAGAGCCATTGGCAAAAGTTGGGGGTTTAGACCGCGCGTCATGCATTGGGTATATACTGCAGTTGTCAGACCTATAATGCTATATGGTGCTGTGGTCTGGTGGACGGCGCTTCCAAAGTCCACCTACTGCTTAATACTTAACCGCATCCAAAGGATGGCTTGTTTGTGCACCACAGCCGCACTGAGGACGAAACCATCTTATGCACTGAATTTAAGGCTACATCTTATGCCTCTGGACATTATGGCTAGACAAATTGCAGCGACCACTGCCGTGAGGTTCAGTGGGCTCTCTCATTGGTCAGGTGGCGGCTGCGGATACTGTGTTATCCTTGATACAATATCCGATGTTCTGCCTGAGCCACTGTTGGATAAAAAGTATTTAAGCACTATTCCTGATAGAACCGGTTGGATCTACAATATCCCTGGTAACAGAAGTTATATCGACTTCAATATGGATGGTTCCAAATTAAACGACCAGGTGGGCTTTGGAGTGTACTCTAAAGATCTAGAACTGGTCATATCGTAGAGTTACCTGACCATTGCAGTGTGTATCAATAAGAGAACCTTGCAATTAAGGAAATGGGGGAATGGCTAAGATATAATGTCATTACGACGATTGGCATAAATATATTCTCAGAAAGCCCGGCAGCCATTAAATCCCAGGAGAACGTATTTCTGAATACAAAAACCGCCCTCGACAGTCGCAGATCTCTCAACGAGATAGCAGAACATTTCAAAATTCACCTGTTCTGGGTGCCGGGCCACAGAGATATACCAGGGATTTGTAAAGCGGACGAGCTTGCGGGACTAGGAAGTTCTCTACACATTCCAGGGATACTGGAATCTGTGGGTATGCCTCTAGCGACATGTAAGCTAAGTTTTCAGGACCAGAACCTATGGACAGCGAATGATAGATGGTCACAACGAGGGGGTGGTGAGTATTCCAAAATTATGTGGGCTAATTTAGACTTGAAGAGGCCTACTGCTTTGCTGTCATTGGCTAGAACAGACGTCTCAGTCATTTTGTCCGTCATGACAGGTCACTGTCTAATCGGAAAACGTGCTGACAGACTGAAGGTTGCCAGCAACGACTTTTGCAGAAGCCGTGATCACATCGAAGAAGATGAGACTATAGAACACTTCCTGTGTGTGTGTCCCGCACTAGCAGTTAGAAGGAATTATACTTTAGGTTCTCATTTCTTAGGGAACCTGTCTAATTTAGCGCAAGTTATTGGGCTTTTTAAAGCGATCTGGATGGTTCAACGGTAGGAACTAGAAGGCATCTTCCTTCTTCTGTTCCTGTGGTATCCGAATGGACGAAAACATCTAAGTAAGTCTGATGGCAGACTGCCACTTAAACCTAACCTAACCTTCGTTTTTGTCCATAGTCAGGTTAACTTCGATGATGGGCTTTATCTTGATAGGGGACTATATATATACCAATCTGACGATTTAAGGTCTTAGGCCCATTAAAGCCACATTTATTAACTGATTTCGCTGGAATTTGGGATAGTGAGTTATGTAAGGCCTCTCGACGTGACAGTTCAATACGGCTCAGATCGGTCCAGATTTCGCCATATAGACAAATCTCTCGATTTAATGTTTTGAGCCTATAAAAGGCGCATTTACTGTAAGATTTCGTTGAAAATTGGCACAGTGAGTTATGCAAGGCCCGTCGTTATTTGATTTGGCTCATATTGGTCAAGATTTGGATATAGCTGCCATATAGACCGATCTCACGATATAAGGTCTTGGGCCTTAAAAGTCGCATTTATTGTCCGTTTTCGCTGGTGGTATGACGAGTTGTGTAAGGCTCCTCGACTTTCCTGTTCATAAGGTATTTTGCCCACAATAGGCGAATTTATTGCCCGAGTTCGCTGAAATTTGCATTTTCCACTGTATTATGAAGAAAGGTGGGTAATATATGTATATTCGAAGTGGAACTTAACGCCTTTTTACTTGATATTAGTGTAGGTGGTTGGTGTTGTAAATGGGCTAAATCGGTTAATGTTTTGATATAACTGCCATATAAACCGATCTTGGGTCTTGATTTCCTGAGCCTCTAGAGGGCGCAATTCTTATCCGATTTTATTGAAATTTTGCACGTAGTGTTTTGGTAGCACTTCCAACAACTACGCTAAGTATGGTTTAAATCGGTCCTTGTTTTGATATAGCTGCCATATAAACCGATCTTGGGTCTTGACTTCTTGAGCCTCTAGAGGGCGCAATTCTCGTCCGATTTTATTAAAATTTTGCATGTAGTGTTTTGGTATCATTTTCAACATCTATGCTAAGTATGATTCAAATCGGTTCATAATCTGGTATAGCTGTCATATAAACCGATCTTGGATCTTGACTTCGTGAACCAATAGAGCGCGCAATTCTCATCCGATTTTGCTGAAATTTTGCATGAGGTGTTTTGTTGTGACTTCCAATAGCTGTGTTAAGTATGTCGTCTAGGAACCAAACAAGGTTGATCGAGAGACCGGTCAACATGAGAGCATTTATATAGCACATGTATTGGAAGTCGTAACAGAACACTACATTCAAAATTTGAGCCAAATCGGATAAAATTTGCGGCTTGTAAGGACTCAAGAAGTCAAATCGCGAGATCGGTTTATATAGAAGCTATATCTGGATATACACTGATTCGGACCGTACTTGGCACAGTTGTTGGAAGTCTTGACGGAACACCATATACAAAATGTCAGTCAAATCACGCAAATATCGCGGCTTCTAGGGTCTCAAGAAGTCAAATCGGGAGATTGGTTTATATGGGAGCCATATCAGGTTATAGACCGATTTTGACCGTACTTGGCACAGTTGTTGGAAGTAATAACAAAACACTACTTGCAAAATTTGAGCCTAATAGGACCGATTCGGAGTCGATCTAGATATCTCCGTCCGTCTGTCCGATGGCGGTCGAACACGTCAAGCTCGCCGCTTGAAATGTTGTGCAGATACTTAATATTGATGTTGGTCGTTGGGGATTACATGTGGAACATATCGGTTCTGATTTGGATATAGCTCCAATATAAACTGATCTCCCGATTTGATTTCTTGAGTCCTTACTAGCCGCAAACTTTGTCCTATTTGGCACAAATTTTGCATGTAGTATTCTGTTATGACTTCTAACAACTGTGTCAAGTACGATCCAAATCGTTCTATAATCTGATATAGCTCCCTTGTAAACTGATCTCTTTATCATCGTTGTTCGGTTCCGAGATGCTTCAATTTTTGCTGGTTTAACAGAAATTTGGTATATAGAATAAAATTATGAACTTCAATTAAATTTATTTTGTATTAATTTTTAGCAGAATCCATGGTGGTGAGTTCCCAAGATTCGGCCCAGCCGAACTTAGTCCGCTTTTACTTGTATTTATTTAAAAGAAATGGCAACTTTTGAAATAAATTGGTTTGTTGAGTTAATAACCACTTTAATTGCATTTTTGTGTTTATCATAATTCCAAATTTGCAAAATGGTTAATAAATAATACAAATTCTTTTGTATTTATTTGTACTTAGCGAAATTTTAGGACCCTCCCCCTTACCCTAATTAAAACGCCAGATCTCGGAGATGGGTGGTGCGATTTTTGTGTGCTCTCATACAGTACCCTAAAAATAAAAATCTGGTATCCAATGGGGTACCTAGGGGGGCTGCCCCACCCTAAAACTTACGAAACATATATTTAGATCAATCAAGACAATATGGAACCAAGTGTTTGGGGGACCCCTCCCCCGAAACATCCCCCCAAGGGGACAAATTTACGACCATAGCAATATGGGGCTCAAATGAAAGGTCTTTGGGAGTAAAGCACACATTTGATATCAATGTTCTGGAAAAGTGTCTGTGGGGCCACCCCCACAACACAACACCACCCAAGTAGTAAGTATTTTCTGACTATTGCATTATGAGGCTCAAATAAGAGGGTTTTTTAAGTGGAACACGAATCCGATATATATTTTCAAGGCCAACTCACTGAGTGGCCGCCCATTCCCCAAAACACCCCCCAAGCCGGTCATGTTTGCGGACTATGGAAATATGGGGCTCAAATTAAAGGTTTGTGGGAGTTGACCACGTATCTGATATCAACAGTAGGGGCCAACTGTCTAGCGGACGTATTTGCTCACCAAGACAATTTGGGTCCTAAAGAGAGTGGAGCTAAATATTCATTGTTTTTAGGGCCAATACCCCAAACCGGACATATTTGCTGACTTTTGCAATAAGGAGTTTAAATGAGATTAGAAAACGAATTTGATATAGAATTTTGAGGTCAATGGCAATATGGGGTTCAAATAATTTGGTATATAGATATATATGAATAGAGCACGTTGCTGATATACTTTCCGGGCTTAGTGTTTGGGGGACCACCCCAATCCCCAAAACACCCCTAAATCGGGCATATTTACCCGCAATGTCAATGTGGAGCTTAAATGAAAGGTATTGGGGGGTAGAGCAAGAATTGATACCCATTTTCGGGACCATTTTTCTGGGGGTCTACCCCTTTCCCAAAACACCCCCAAAGGTAAAACATTTTTCGACCATGCCAATATATGGTTCAAATGAAAGGTATTTGAGATTAGAAAACGATTTTGGTAACCTATTTTGGGGCCATGTGTTTGGGGGACGCCTCATCCTGTAAACTCATCTTAAGCCAATGGCAATATGGGGTTTAAATAAATGGTTTTTGAGAGAAGAGCACGATGCTTATACTTTTTCAGGGCCAATTATCTGGGGGACCACCTCTCCCCCGAAAACACCACTTAATCAGAAATCATGAGAATATCGGGCTGAAATGAAGTATTTTAAGAATGGAGTACACCTTACATCCAAACTTAAATTCGTAGACCAATAAAGATCATATGGGGTTCAGATAACGACACTTATATTGTTAAACCCTTAGTCAAGTTAATAAATAAATATTCCAAAGAAACTTTTGTTTCATATAAAGTAAAAGAAGGCGCAGCGGAGCGGGCCCGGGTCAGCTAGTTTAATTATAAAATGTGATGTGTCTAACGTTAAGACTTGATTTCTTGAGTACACTTTGAGACCGGGAATGCTGAGCGATAAGTTGTGTTATCAGTTTAATTTTATTTTTCTCAGATCATTCCACATACCCCAATCGTTAATCCATAATTTAATTTAAATCCATAAATGCTTCCCTCAATTCATAATTTAATATGACTTTTTCATGCAACCACACTGTGTATTGCCTGCTGAGTCCTTTTTTTGCAGAAAGCCATAAGGCCCTGTTGTTGGTTTTTTTTTTGTTTTTTGCGAAATAATTTTACTGTTGTGCTTAGAATTTTTAATAAACATAACTGTAGGTGTGTATGTAATCGTATATTGCTGTTGCTATTGTTTTTATATAGTCACCTTCACACACACACACACGCTCTCATAGCCATTTGTTGTGCTTTATTCCTAGCATCGAAAAGTTTTCCGTATTCCTTAGTATTTTGTAACAAACTTTGTTGCGGAACAATATTTTTTCTTTTATACTTTGATCTCTTTATATTTCATTTATACTTATTTGTTTCTATATAGTGGTTGTGCTGTAAGTGTGTGTGTGTGTGTGCGTAGACTTGTGTATTGTTGTTGGTGTTCAGTTTATTGATATTGTTTTTCTATAAAGGTTCGAAAACTTTAAATAGTCTTAAGTGATTCCCACAAACAAAGCTGCAACAACAAAAGGTAACAATTCTTTCTCTATTTATTCTATGGCCTTGTGCAGGATAAACAAACAAGTAAGGAATACAATTAAGGAAACCACAAAGTAAGGTGGCAAGAAGTATAATGGGATTGACATTTTTTGGATGTGGTTTATTAATGTGATGACATATGAAATTCCAAATAAAACGAATCTGGCATTTGTTGATTTTTTTGTGGCTTAAGGCTTAAATATGTTTATATTAAATTTCAAATTTTTAAGACGCTTTGAGGCTGTGAGTTCTCTTTTCCTTACTTAGGTTAGGTTTAGGTGGCAATTTGCCATTAGACTCACTTAGAGGTTTTCGTCCAAGGTGATACCACAGAATCAGAAGAAGGAAGATGCCTTCTAGTTCCTACCGTTAAACCATCCAGATCGCTTTAAAAGACCAATAACTTGCGAATGTTCACATTCGCTAAATCAGACAGGTTCTCAAATAAATTGGAACCTAAAGTGGAACTCCTTCTGACTGTTAAAGCGGGACACACACACACACAGAAGGTGGTCTATATATAGCCAGCAAACTATCGATAATCACAAAATTCGATATTTTTGATGATAAATATCGATAGTATCGATACTATCGTCAATTTCCTATCACCTATATAGTAAACAAAAATCAGAAGTAGAAATCAAGGGATCGATTTATATAGAAGCAACTTAAATGCACGGACCGAATAACACCAAATTAAGTCAAAGTCTGTGGCAATTCATAAAAGATTATATGATGTATGCAATGTGTGTATATGATGTACTAGCTGGACAGGGGCCGCTCCGCTGCGCCTTCTTTTACTTTATATGGAACAAAAGTTTCCTTGGAAAATTTATTTTCGACAGTTAAAGATCTTTTAGTAAAATACCAAGCTACGAAAATAGTATATCGCTTGACTAACAGTTTAACAATATAAGTGCCTTTATATGAAACCCATATGATATTTATTGGCCTACGAATTTAAGTTTGGCTGTAAGGTGTACTCCATTCTTAAAATACTGTATTTCAGCCCGATATTCTCATGATGTCTGATTTAGTGGTGTTTTCGGTGGAGAAGTGGTCCCCCAGATACTTGGCCCTGAAACAATATCAACATCGTGCTCTTCTCTCAAATAGCATATGTTTGAGCACCATATTGACATTGGCTTAAGAGGAGTTTACAGGATGAGGCGTCCCCCAAACACATGGCCCAAAAATAGCTTATCAAATTCGTTTTCTAATGTCAAATACCTTTTATTTGAGCCACATATTGGCATGGTCGAAAATTTTTTCCCTTTGGGGGTGTTTTGGGAAAGGGGTGATGCCCTAAATATGGTATGCCCATGGTCCTACATTTGAATATCAAATTCGTATTCTACTCCTAAATACCTTTATTTGAGCCACATATTGCGATGGTCACTAAAAAATTGCTGTTTGTGGGGTATTTTGGGAAAGGAGTAGACCCCAGAAAATTGGTCCCGAAAATGGGTATCAATTCTTGCTCTACCCCCCAATACCTTTCATTTAAGCTCCACATTGACATGGTCGGTAAATTTGCCCGATTTAGAGGTGTTTTGGGAATGGGGTGGTCCCCCAAACATTAAGCCCGGAAAATATATCAGCAACGTGCTCCATTCTCATATATCCTTATAAGATTTATTTGATACCAAATTGGCCCTAAAAACTATGAATATTTAGTTCCACTCTTTTTAAGACCCAAATTGTCTTGGTGATCAAATACGTCCTATTTGGGGGATGTTATGGTGGTGGGACGTCCGCTCGACAGTTGGTCCCTAATGTTGATATCAGATACGGGGTCTACTCCCACATACCTTTAATTTGAGCTCCATATTTCCATAGTCGGCAAACATGACCGGCGTGGGGGGTGTTTTGGGGAATTGGCGGCCACTCAGTGAGTTGGCCTTGAAATATATATCGGATTCGTGTTCTACTCTAAAAACCCTCTTATTTGAGCCTCATATCGCAATAGTCAGAAAAAACTTACTATTTGGGTGGTGTTGCGGGGGTGGCGTAGCCCCATAGACACTTTTCCCGAATATTGATATCAAATTCGTGCTTTACTCCCAAAGACCTTTCATTTGAGCCTCATATTGCTACGGTCGTAAATTTGTCCCCTTTGGGGGATGTTTTTGGTGAGAGGCGTCCCACCAAACACTTGGTCCAACATTTGGATATCAGATTAGTATTCTACACTCAAATACCTTTTAATTACGCCCCATATTGCCATGGCCAGTAATTAAGTTTGGGGGGTGTTTTGGGGAAGGGGTGGACCCCCAGAAACGTGGTCCCACATTTCAGTGAAATCGGATTATAAATGCGAAAAATGTCGAAGAGCCTAACACAACCCACTCTCCCAAATTTCGGCAAAATCAGACAATAAATGCGCCTTTTATGGCCCAAAAACCCTAAGTCGATAGATCGGTCTATATGGCAGCTATATAGAAGTGCCTAACAGAACTGTTTCTTTCATGGGCCAAAGGCCAATCGAGATATAAATCGATGGCAACTATATCCAAATATCTTCCAATCTGGGCCAAATTGAAGAAGGATGTTGAAGGGCTAAACACAACTTATTGTCCCAAATTTCAGCGACATCGGATAATAAACGCGCAATTTATAGCCCCAAGACCTTAAAACGAGAGATTGGTTTATATGGCAGCTATTTATATCTAAATCTGGACCGATCAAGGCCAAATTAAAGTAGGATATAAAAGAGTGTGACAAAACTCACTGTCCTAAATTTCGGCGAAATCTTACAATAAATGCTTCATTCATGGGCCCCAGGCCAATCGAGATATAAATCGATGGCAGCTATATCCAAATATAACCCGATTTGGGCCAAATTGCAAAAAGATTTCAAATTGCAAAAAGATTTTGCAATTCGCTGTCCCAAATTACTGCGTCATCGGACAATAAATGCGCCTTTTGTGGGCCTAAGACCTTAAATCGACGGATCGGTCTATATGGCAGCTATATCCAAATCTGGACCGATCTGAGCCAAATTGAAGAGGGATGTCGAAGGGTCTCACACAACTCACTGTCCTTAATTTCGGCGAAATCGGACAATAAATGCTTCTTTCATGAGCCCAAGGCCAATCGAGATATAAATCGATGGCAGCTATATCCAAATATGGACCGATCTGGGCCAAATTGCAGAAAGATGTCGATGAATCGGTCTATATGTCAGCTATTTCCAAATCTGGTCCGATCTGGGCCAAATTCTTAACCGATTTCAAGTATGGTTCAAATCGGTCAACAACCTGATATAGCTGCCATATAAACCGATCTTGAATATTGATTTCTTAAGCCTTTAGAGGGCGCAATTCATATCCGATTTGAATGAAATTTTGCACGAAGTATTTTGTTATGATATCTAACAACTGTGCCAAATATTGTTTAAATCGGTCCAAAACCTGATATAGTTGTTATATAAACCGATCTGGGAACTAGACCTCTTGAGCTTCTAGAAGGCGTAATTCTTATCCGATTTGGCTGAAATTTTGCATGACTTATTTTATTATGACTTTCACCAACCGTATTTTATTACGAGTTTCACCAACTGTGTTAAATAAGGTTCAAATCGGTCATAACCTGATATAGCTGCCATGTAAACCGATCTGGGATCTTGACTTCTTGATCCTCTAGAGGACGCAATTATTATCCGATTTGTCTGAAATTTTGTACGACTGATCCTCTCATGACCTTCAACATACGTGTTTATTATGGTCTGAATAGGTATATAGCCTGATACAGCTCCCATATAAATCGATCTCTCTATTTTACCTCTTGAGCCCCCAAATGGCCAATTCTTATTCGAATTGACTGACATTTACACCGGTCTCCAACATATAATTTGATTGTGGTCCGAACCGGACCATATCTTGATACCGCCTTAAAACCAGAGCAAATCTTTTCTTTTGTCCTTTTTTGCCTATGAAAAGATGCCGGGAAAAGAACTCGACAAAAGCGATCCATGGTGGAGGGTATATAAGATTCGGCCCGGCCAAACTTAGCAGGCTTTTATTTGTTTCTGATGTTCTCGCCAGAATTCGAACCGGACCATATCTTGATACCGCCTTAAAACCAGAGCAAATCTTTTCTTTTGTCCTTTTTTGCCTATGAAAAGATGCCGGGAAAAGAACTCGACAAAAGCGATCCATGGTGGAGGGTATATAAGATTCGGCCCGGCCGAACTTAGCAGGCTTTTACTTGTTTCTGATGTTCTCGCCAGAATTCGAACCCAGGCTTTCAGCGTCATATGCGGACATGCTAACCTCTGGGCTACGGTGGCCCTATTATCCTAGGCTAACACATTTATATGCATTTTCCTTCCATGTCTCCCAACGTTTAAGACTTTAGCTTAAAATCCTTAAAGCCACATATAAAAGTGTTTATTCTTATACTTATAGATGAGTTTACAATTTTGTCGAACATAGTCAACCCATCGAATGTAAGATGGGGCACACCATGTAATTGAAATAAAAACCATTTTCCACACTGTTATATGTTGTTATTTGTCTGGTGAGAAACTAAAAAAGTTGTTTTGGGTATGAGTGCGTTCCAAAATCATTTGCAGATTGAGCACAAAATGAATGTGAATGAGACCTCTTAAACTCGAATTCTCGCAAATGCTTCCGGGTGATATTCGCTGTTGTGTGGTTATGTTAAACTCATCTTTCGCTTGTATTCACGTACCAGGAAAAAAAATCGGGTAATTGTTTTTATTTTATCTTTGCTGAAAATATCCATAGCATTGGCATGAGAGTTAAAACAAATGCACAGTGTATCTCTCATACTACAGTTTTAAAAACAAAGGTATTGATATATATTGGGTTGCCCAAAAAGTAATTGCGGATTTGTCATATAGTCGCCGTTGAAAAATTTTTTCACAGCTTGTGACTCTGTAATTGCATTCTTTCTTCTGTCAATTATCAGCTGTAACTTTTAGCTTGCTTTAGAAAAAAAGTTTAAAAAAGGTATATTTGATTAAAGTTCATTCTAAGTTTTATTAAAAATGCATTTACTTTCTTTTAAAAAATCCGCAATTACTTTTTGGGCAACCCAATAAGTTTTTAAATGGGAAAAACATCAGAAAGTTCAAGGGGTTTCAGCATTAAAACCTGAGTTTAGGTTTACATGTTTAAGTTTTAAGCGCGAAAATGCTGTGAATAAATCTTATAGTTTGGAGATTTCTATGATGTTGAATCATGGGAATGCGCTTTTATAACTAAGAAATCTGCTCTTTGGAGTCTACTTTGTCTTAGAGCAAAAGGCCTTTTTTGGTGTAACTATTGAAGGCATATTTGTACATTATACACCAAACCTAATTATTTAGCTTTGGTGTGTAATGTACAATTGGGTAAAAATTGCGGCTTGTCTAAATAAGTTTAGTTTCGGTTTATATGGTCATATCTTTCGTTTTGCCATAATGGACCTCTTAAAATCTCCTCCAAGACTCAAACTAAATTCGGCCTAGATTTGGTATGAGTCTTGGAGAAGGTCGCAAAATATCTTATTTGTGTATCCCGACTCTGCTAAGATGTATCTATGCAAAATTTCCAGCGAATTGCTTTATTTGCCCTACGGACTGTACTCCACCCATGGTGGTGGTTTCTCATAACCTCCTAATGGCTCCCAAACACTGTGCGAATATAACGATGCTGAAAATGATACAAACTGTTGCTGAATATAGTTGGCAATGTTAATGTTACTCGCGTAACTCGATGTTGCTTCTTTTCTTCAGACATTGAAATCATGCTGGAACATGATATGGTTGTGGAATGCCAAATAAACAATAAAAGTAATGTAATGCAAAAATAACAACACAATACAAAAACAAATGAAAGGAGTGGTATGGTGTGAAGTGCGGAGCAGAGCAGAGGAACAAAATGAAACACAAAATTAAAGTTCGCGCTTTTGGGTTGGAAAAACTTGCCCCAAAAGTGAAATGCTTATAGTGAAGGACACTGGCAGACAGACAGTTCCAAGGATACAGTTCACACTTACATACACCCAAGAGTGGTTGTTGTAGAGCAACAGCTTACTTACAACACAGATATACACACATTCGTTCGCGCACACACAGACACAAATGAATGTGTAATCGTCTGGGTGTAATAATGATGCCATAAAAACATTGTGAATAGTAAAGTAACTAAATACAAATACATTGGGGGAAATGCTTGTTTTGGGGTGTATATACAATATGACTATGTGTCTACACATATATTTGTTTATCTTTTCTACACTTTGAAAAAATCATTTATATAACATATACGTAAATAACATGATATACATATATCTTTTTAATACCCACCACCATAGGATGGGGGTATACTAATCTAGTCATTCCGTTTGTAATACCTCGAAATATTCGTCTAAGACCCCATGAAGTATATACAGTCTTTTAATCGTCTCAACGTTCTGAATCGATTTAACCATGTCCGTCCGTCCGTTTGTCGGTTTCGGGCCCATAAAAGGCAAGTTTTTTTGTCCGATTTCGCAGAAATTTGAGACAGTGATCTGAGTTGGGCTCTTCGAAATTTTTCTGCAACTTGTCTTAAATCGGTCCAGATTTGGATATAGCTGCCATATAGACCGATATTTCGATTTAAAGTCTTGGCCCCATAAAAGATGCATTTATTATCCGATTTCACTGAAAATTGACACAGCTATATGCAAATCTTGATCGATCTAGGCAAAAATGCAGAAATATGTCGAGGGGCTTAACTTAACTCATTGTCGCAAATTTCGGCGATATCAGACAATAAATGCGCCTTTTATGGGCCCAGAACCTTAAATCGAGAGATCGGTCTATACGGCAGCTATAATCAAATCTGAACCGATCTGGGCCAAATTGAAGAAGAATGTGGAAGGGCCTAACAAAACTCAACATCCAAATTTTCGGCGACATCGAACAATAAATGCGCTTTTTATGAGCCCAAAACCTTAAATCGAGAGATCGGTCTATATGGCAGCTATATCCAAATCTGAACCGATCTGGACCAAATTGAAGTAGGATGTCGAAGGGCCTAACACAACTCACTGTTCCAAATTTCAGCAAACTCGGATAATAAATGTGGCTTTTATGGGCCTAATACCCTAAATCGGCGGATCGGTCCATATAGCAGCTATATCCAAATCTGAACCGATCTAGGCTTAATTGAAGAAGGATGTCGAAGGGACTAACAGAACTCACTGTCCCAAATGTTAGGGATTAAATATCTGTCATATTAATGCCCAAGGCCTGAATAACAAGCTCGACGAATTCAAGATGGTTTTTGAGAACTCTGATATTGATATAGTGTGTGTATCGGAGACATGGCTGAATCAATCAACACCTAATACGTTTATTGATCTCTCAGGATATAGCGTGCATAGAGCTGATTGATTACGTCGTGGAGGCGGCACCGCTCTGTATGTGAGAAACTACCTGAATACTCAGTTATGTACAAATTCTAACCCAGGTGGCCCAATTGAGTATGTTTTTGTTGAGGTGTCTGCTGCCGATACCAAGCTCCTAGAGGGGTGCGTTATAGACCGAACAACCGTACGGATACGCGAGATTTTTTCTCTGTCCTTGAACCTCTCTCTCTTGCTTACTCAGACATTGTGGTTGCTGGGGACTTCAACTCTAATGTTTTACAGGACACGGGCTTGACGTTTGAAATGTCTTCCTTTGGGGCTTTTCCCTGTCAATTCAACTATTCCCACGCATTTTTCCGCATCCTCCAGCACGCTTCTCGATCTGTACTTTGTTAGTGACACTTAGAAAGTCCTCCTATACGACCAACTGTCAGCCTCATGTTTTTCGAACCATGACTTGATCTTTTTATGTTATGAATTTGAGCTCACCAGGACTAGGGAAACTTATTCATATAGAGACTTTCCGCGTCTCGACCATGATTTTTTGCTTTCGAGTGCTGTGCCCATCGACTGGGATCTGATATTTCGTATGGAAACTATCGATGAACAAACTGACTTTCTACAGAGAAATATCCGTGACCTACAGGAAGTTACGGTTCCACTCAAGACTATAGAAGTGTCCTCCAGATCGAAACCGTGGTTCTCCCGGGATATTCGTTCGGCTATTCACGTGAGGAATATGTCGCATCGCAGGTGGAGACGTTTCAGGACGCCTGAGTTACATGATGCCTTTCGCTCAGCAAGAGACCATGTCAATAAGTTGATTAAGATAGCCAAGAAAGACTACTATTACAGACGCTTTACTTCTGGAATAGGCTCCAAGAGAACGTGGAAGGTTATTCGAGACATAGGAATTGGGAAAGATACTAATAGATGTTCAACAAACTTGGACATCAATGGGCTTAACGATGCTTTTGATAATGTCCCACAGATCCCAGTTGATCCCAATTTCTATGGCTTCAATGTCTCCCCCTCCCTCGATGACGACTCTGGTTTTGGCTTCAGCTGTATTGGTCCCACCGATGTCCTTGAGTGCGTCGCGACTGTAAAGTCTAACGCTGTCTGATCTGATGGCATTGATCCTAGATTTGTAAGACTCTTGCTCCACCTTATTATTCCTCATGTAACCTATATTTTCAATAGGATTTTGACCACGAGTTACTTTCCATTAGCGTGGAAACATGCCAAAGTCATCCCACTGCCTAAAAATTCCAAGGAATATAGACCAATTGCGATTCTTTGTTACTTGTCAAAGGTCTTTAAGAAATTGTTGTAGTTGCAAATGTCGTCTTTTGTCAACGAGAACTCTTTGCTATATGTGAGACAGTCCGGATTTCGACCTTACCACAGCTGCGTAACTGCCTTGGCAGAGGTCACTGAGAGGATCAGGGTCAATTTGGAGAATGACAAAATAAATTTCCTTGTTCTTCTTGACCATTATTAGGCATTTGGCACTGTGGATCATTCCCTGTTATGTGATAAGATGAGACATCTTTACAATTTTTCCTCTACGTCCGTTCGTTTTATTTTGTCGTACCTGTCACACCGCACTCAGTCCGTCAGTTATAAGTCTTCTCTATCGGCACCTCTGCTTGTTTCAAAAGGTGTTCCTCAGGGATCAATTCTGGGTCCTCTTCTCTTTTCATTGTACAGTAACGACTTGGCGGGTCAATTTTCTTATTGTGAGGTACATATGTACGCTGACGATGTACAAATATATATCGGCAGTCCGAGGGATGAGATTGCTGAAAACATACGTCTACTTAATCATGATCTGTCAAGAGTCAGCACGTGGGCGAAAGCCAATGGCCTGTGTCTCAACCCTGTAAAGTCCAAGTGTGTGGTTATCAGAAACAGGCTGTCTCGTTTTTCATGTGATGTCGGTATATTCATTAACGACTCTAGATTGGAAATCGTTCTTCATGCAAAGAACTTGGGCGTTGTTATTAACAGCACTCTGACTTGGAGTAATCATATCGACTCTGTCGTTGGTCAGGGATATTCAAAATTGCGTGCTTTCTGGGCCACTCAGTCGGTTACTCCGCTGCGGGTTAGGTATCTCTTGGCAAAGACTTATCTTGTTCCTGGCATTCTCTACGGCTGTGAGTTGTTTGCTAATTGCGACTCAGTAAGTAGACGTAAGCTAAACACCTTTTTTAATAGCGTTTCTCGTTATGTATTTGGCTTGAGACGGCGCGGTTCCATCTCTGAATACTCTTTATCTCTGTATGGCGTCTCCTTACAACAATTGTTGTTCCTAAGATCGCTTACTTTCCTGCATAAACTGATCTACACGCAGGCACCACAATATCTGTATGGATTTATTGATTTCGTCAGATCTACTAGAGGTAAAAAAATCATGCCCAAAATGTATCGGAGGCTTGTTTCTGAATGGCATATGTTCATATTCGCTGTACGTCTCTGGAATTCTCTTCCTAACGATCTGCAATTACTCAGTAACTCGGCAATATTTAAAACCAGACTTTGGAAACATTTTACTGCATTAAGTTGATGAATGTTAAGACTCATTTATATATTTATTATACCCTCCACCATAAGATGGGGGGTATACTAATTTCGTCATTCTGTTTGTAACTACTCGAAATATTCGTCTGAGACCCCATAAAGTATATATATTCTTGATCGTCGTGACATTTTATGTCGATCTAGCCATGTCCGTCCGTCTGTCCGTCCGTCCGTCCGTCCGTCCGTCCGTCCGTCCGTCCGTCCGTCCGTCCGTCCGTCCGTCCGTCCGTCCGTCTGTCTGTCGAAAGCACGCTAACTTCCGAAGGAGTAAAGCTAGCCGCTTGAAATTTTGCACAAATACTTCTTATTAGTGTAGGTCGGTTGGTATTGTAAATGGGCCATATCGGTCCATGTTTTGATATAGCTGCCATATAAACCGATCTTGGGTCTTGACTTCTTGAGCCTGTAGAGTGCGCAATTCTTATCCGATTGGAACGAAATTTTGCATGACGTGTTTTGCTATGATATCCAACAACTGTGCCAAGTATGGTTCAAATCGGTCCATAACCTGATATAGCTGCCATATAAACCGATCTTGGGTCTTGACTTCTTGAGCCTCTAGAGTGCGCAATTCTTATCCGATTGGAATGGAATTTCGCACGACGTGTTTTGTTATGATACCCAACAACTGTGCCAAGTATGGTTCTAATCGGTCCATAACCTGATATAGCTACCATATAAACCGATCTTGGGTCTTGACTTCTTGACCCTCTAGAGGGCACAATTCTTATCCGATTTGAATGAATTTTTGCACGAAGTATTTCGTTATGATATCCAACAACTGTGCCAAGTATGGTTCAAATCGGTTCATAAACTGATATAGCTGTCATATAAACAGATCTGGGGATTTGATTTCTTGAGCTTCTAGAGGGCGCAATTTCTATCCGATTTGGCTGAAATTTTGCATGACGTATTTTATTTTTACTTTCAACAACTGGATCAAATAAGGTTCAAATCGGTTCATAACCTGATATAGCTGCCATATAAACCGATCTGGCATCTTGACTTCTTGACCCCTAGAGGTCGCAATTATTATCCGATATGCCTGAAATTTTGTACGTTGGATCCTCTCATGACCATCAACAAACGTGTTTATTATGGTCTGAATCGGTCTATAGCCCGATACAGATCCCATATAAATCGTTCTCTCTATTTTACTTCGGGAGCCCCAATGGGCGCAATTCTTAACGCAACATATAATTTAATTTCGGTCCGAACCGGACCATATCTTGATATCGTTTTAATAGCAGAGTAACTCTTTTGTTATATCCTTTTTTGCCTAGAAGAGATGCCGGGAAAAGAACTTGACAAATGCGATCCATGGTGGAGGGTATATAAGATTCGGCCCGGCCGAACTTAGCACGCTTTTACTTGTTTTTATTCTTCTATACTTACCTTAATTTCCTTTTTTTCGGATCAACTAAGTCTACTAATTCCTCTTTAATTGATAAATTCACTTTTGTTTTTTTTTTTTTTTCTTTTAAATTCAAATCTACAAAGCCACAATTGTTAGTTTTTTCCGTAAGTTATTCATTCAAAATCTGTGATGTATTGTATAGCTATAGATTCTTAGTTTTAAGTGTTTACTATGTACAATTGTTGGAGATATTACCCGCACTTTAATTATAAGAATTTTTATATTCTTGTTGTGCGGGTGTAAATAAATAAATTACAAATTACAAATGTTGGCAGAATTAGACCATAAATGCACCTTTTTTTGGCCGCAAGACCTTAAATCGAGAGATCGGTCTATATGGCAGCTATATCCAAATCTGAACCGATCTGGGCCAAATTGAAAAGGGATGTCGAAAGGCCTAACATTACTCACTGTCCCAAATGTCAGCAAAATCAAATAATAAATGTGGATTTTATGGGCCTAAAACCCTAAATTGGCGGATCGGTCTATATGGGGCTATATGAAGATATAGTCCGATATAGCCCATCTTGAAACTTAACCTGCTTATGGACAAAAAAAAAAAAAGAATCTGTGCAAGGTTTCAGCTCAACTTCTTGATTTTTAAAGACTGTATTGTGATTTTAACAGACAGACGGACGGACATGGGTAGACCGTCTTAGATTTTTACGCTGATCAAGAATATATATGCATTATAGGGTCGGAAATGGAGACTTCGATGTGTTGCAAACGGAATGACAAAATGAGTATCCCATCCTTCGGTGGGGGGTATAAAAATTTGGTCGCTTGAATTGGTAACACTTCAGCTGTCAGTTACAGCTTCACAGCTGTAGGTGTGAAGCTTCAGAATTGTATGCAGTATTTGTTCTGAGCCATGAATTGAAAAGTGTTTTTCTAAGTGCATACCTTGCTATTTTGCCCGTTTTAAGCGCGAAAATGCTGTGAATAAATCTTATAGTTTGGAGATTTCTATGATGTTGAATCATGGGAATGCGCTTTTATAACTAAGAAATCTGCTCTTTGGAGTCTACTTTGTCTTATGCACTGCACTGGGAAGGGATGAAAAAAAAATCTTGATAGGGAGAAATTATATTTTAGAATACGTTTTGAATGCTTGCTTGAATGTTTGGCTCTGTAATCTTAGAAATTAAATTTGTAGTTATTTTATTAGTTATTTTCCAACATCAGAAAAAGGGATATATTAATTAATTTCGTCATTCCGTTTGTGACACTTCCATATATTGATTGAAAAGTTAAGAGCATTGAAAGCAATCGAAGGGCATGGATAAAATGGTTATCCTATGACGCTAAATGCCTTGGTTCGAATTAAGAAATAATTTGGAGTTGTGTTTTTTTAATGTTGATGTTTGTTAGGTTAGATTAGTTTGAAAAGAAGGTGCAGATATTAATCCGCCACATGTCACTATAGACATTCACCTAAGCCAGAAATTGGCTTGTTGTGCGCTCTCAAAACTAAAAAGTTACTTACAAAATCCTTAATTGTTTCCCATACCACTCCACTAAGTTGGTAAATGTCTGGTATTGTGTCCTCACTTAAGTACCGGTGTCTGTTAGCCGCAAAAGCCGGACAATGACATAGGAAATGCTTCAACGTTTCATCATTTTCCCCACATGCCCTACACATGCTTACACTTGCCGCACCGATTTTGCATAAGTAAGCTCGTAGTCCTATGCGCCGCGTTATGACACCAAAAGCTATACTGACCACCTTCTTACTTCCACGCAAATTTACCCTCCTTGTTGCTATTGGCCTAAAGGCCATTTTAAGGTCCGTAAAGATGTTCACACTCGACGACCTCGCGTAAGTACCACACCATCCACGCATTCCTTGATCGCCCGGATCTCCGCCTGCAGTCTAAATCAGACCTTAGTCCCTGGGTTCTCAATGTAAACCCCCAGGCTCACTCTGTCCCCTAGCTTATGATCCATCAGTGTAACATGTTCTTCCAGATGGCAATACTAGGGTTCCGTCAATCCAAGACTGTGCCGATGGCAGTAGAGCCTCGCACTCGACCTCAAGTGTCGTCTCAGGTATCCAATCGGAAACGTCATCGCTTCCTTCTCGTCGCCTCGACTATACAGCGATAGAATGAGCTGCTCCCATCTTCAATCCATTCTCCCATCGCCTTAAGTCCCATAGCGGCAGTGTCTGCCTCACATTTTATATGTACGACAATGGGTCGGATATCTGGAATATTCTCCAGTGCCCTAGTAGTCGTAGTCCTCATGGCTCCGCCTACGCCAAGACAAAATGTTCTATGAACCTCTTGTATGGTCCTTATGTTGCACTTTTTCTCTATAGCGGTCCAACAAACTACTGACGCGTATGTAAGCATTGTCCTAATCACGCTCCTGTAAGCCTTCTCAGTACGCTTCTGAATGTGACACTTTCAATTCTGTCTGCTGTCCAAGGTCACACCAAAGAATTTGACCGTATCAGATATCGAAATCGTCTTATTGAGGAAACATGGTGCATTAAATTCGCCCACCTTCGTCTTGCTCGTGAACAGGCATATTTCAGTCTTCTCTGGGTTAACATTGAGAGCTCGGCCCTTCTGCATAGCTCATTCGGATTCTTACCTCTTAAAAGTATTATAACATCGCCTGCGTATTATAACATCGTCTGCGTAGCAGACGGGATCAAATCACTCCTCAGTCAGCATCCGTTATAGGTCATTTATGGTGGTCACCCATAGAAGTGGCGATAAAATGCCTTCCTGTGGAGTGCCTTGTTTCACTTTCTTCGTTATATTTATGCCATGGGACACACAATTTATCCACCTGCTCCTTTGCATATGGTTTATCCAGTCTCTGAGGTTCGGGTCCACCCGGTACTGTTCTAAGGATTGGATCACTGTGTCGGTCCGCACATTGTTAAAAGCCCCCTCAATGTCAATGCATTCCGCCAGGGTGCACGAAGGATTCTTCTATTATTGCACAACCTCGTGCAGGGCAGTCTGCACCGACCTTCCCTTGACATAGGCATGCGGTTTGTATTTGAGCAGTTTGCTAGATGTCCTACTCTTTATCATGGCGTCCACAATACGTTCCATGGTTTTAATAGAAAGGACTTAAGGCTTATGGGTCTGTAGGCCTTTGGTGTCGCATAACTTGCCTTGCCGGGCTTGGGTATAAACACCACCCTTGCCTCCTGCCAGGCTTTCAGAGTATATGCAAGTCCTAAGCACGCTGTGAAAATATTGGCCAGATGGGGCGCCAGACAGTCTGCCTCTTTCTGTAGTAACGCCGGAAATATTCCATGAGGTCCAGGTGACTAAAATGGTTTGAAGCTCTACTTATTTGTACTTATTTTTGTCCAATGAATATGCTAAGAGGCAACACTGTGCGCCGTCCGGACTCGGCCATGAAATATCTATTATTTGTTAAACAAAATTTGATATGAAAGGTGTGTCCCTGCTGTTCGCATCTCGGATTTTCCTATATTTCAAGCAAAACAGATACGAAAAATTTCTCTCTACTGTTACATCAAGCTTTTTTCTTCTGGTTGGTCAAATGATGGGTGATTTCAAAATACTTTCGGCCAATATACGAGGGTTGAGGGCGATTTTTTTTGCAATGCATGCACATATTCATTTTCAAAGTCCTAACATTCTAGCTCTTTGTGAGACCCAGGTGCGTGAGGATTCAGATCCACAGGATTTTCACCTTCCTGGGTACCACACTCTGTCTCTTTTTATTTGTTTGTTTGTTTGTTTATTGATACCAGACATCACAAGATAAAAATCTTATAAGTGACGATGCCGGTTTAAGGAATGGATTACATCGAATATGTGTTAAGAAAAATATAAATAAAAAAGTAATTATATTATAAAATTTATCATAAGAGAATTTTTTTAGGAATTATACTTTAAATATAGTGTTTGAAGATTGTTTTCTTGAAAAGAGTAGCATTACTTATGGTTTGGATGTTGGATGGCAAATTGTTCCAAAGACGAATACTGTTGATTAAAAATTGTTTTTCAGAGTTTGAGGTTCGGAAGCGTGGTAGAATGATTTTTAGTCCTCTGCCAGATCGAGCAAAATGGAGATGATCATAAAGATATTTTGGCTGCTTAAGATAGATTATTTTTTGCAGTAAAATAACGCATTTCGCTTTGAGGAGGTTTTCGAAACTAATGTCGAATATTTTGTGGGCGAATTGAGAAATTCGGTCTCTCCTTTTCTTATTAAATATGTAGCGAGCAATGTTATTGTAGCTTACTTTTAGTTTGTTGAAGTCTCTCGAATCACAATTTGCGAAAATTTCACATCCATAAAGTAGAGTAGGTATAAGGTAAGATTTCGCTAAAAGCATACGTACTTGAAAAGGTGTAGAAGTCCGCACAGACCACAAACTTCGCAGCATTCCTTGAACTTTACCAACAGCTTTGTTTATATGATTAGTCCAAGTCAGTTTGGAATTGAATATTACACCAAGGTTGCAGGATGTATCAACAGTTTCTATTACCGAGTTGTTCAAAGTAGCTCTTACAGGAGGAATCTGGGTGGTTGATCGTTTTAAAATTTTCATCAGTTTAGTTTTTGACGGATTTAGACAGAGACTATTTTTACTCGCCCAGTTCTGGATTTCATTCAGATCGCAATTAATATTATTTATACATGATTGTACGCAATTTGGTTTAGCGCTGGAGAAAAGCTGAACATCGTCAGCGTACATTTGCACATTACAATGCATTGGAATATCAGGTAGATCATTTATGTATACAGAAAAAAGTAAGGGACCAAGGATAGAGCCCTGCGGAACACCTCTAGGTACATCAAGTGCCGCAGATGTTGTATCACCGACATTGACGGATTGACGGCGTCCGGTAATGTATGATGAAATCAGTTTACAGGCCGGTTTGGAGAAAAAGAAAAGTCTGTCAAGCTTCGAGATAAGAATATCATGGTTCACTGTGTCAAAGGCTTTACTGTGGTCCAGTAAAACCAGAAATGATACCATATTATTATCCATATTTTGTCTCAATTCTTCCACAACGTCAATTAATACAGTAGAGCAGTTTCTTTTTGTTCGAAAACCAGATTGTCTATCATTCAAAAGACCTCTGAAACTCAGGAAGGCATCTATTTGAGTATTTATAATACGTTCCAAAGCTTTAGAGAAAAACGGCAGGATAGCAATCGGACGGAACTCTGAATTCTGTTTGGGTATCGGTATAGTTTTTGCCAATTTCCAGTCTGTTGGGAACGTTGACTTTGTAAGAATGTTGTTATAAATGTGTGTGACAAATGGAAGTATTTTCGGCAGTACCAATTTGGCAAATCTAGGATGTATGCCATCAGATCCCATTGCGTCAGACTTTATGGTTGCAAAACTTTGTAAGACTTCTTCGGGACTAACACATCTAAACGAGAATGTGTCTTCAATCTGTGCTGTAGAAATATTAGAATAAGTGTTTGTGCCAGGGTCCACAGTATTTATTTTCAAAAAGTTTTCATTTATCTCATCTAGGTCAGAGATAGAAAGACAATCAGTGTTGGTATTGGATTTCGATCCAATTCCGATGTTCCTTATTTCTTTCCATTTTCGCTTACTATCAATTGCATTTTCGAATTTCCTTTTATAGTACTGCTTTTTGGACTCGTTAGTCTTTTTGAGCACATCTCTTCTAGCGGATTTAAACGTGTCATACAGTGTAGGCAGTCTATAACGTTTCCATCTTTTATATGCCAAATTTCGAACGCTGATCAAGTGCTTGATTTCAGGAGTAAACCATGGCTGTTGTTTTCTGTTAGTATAAATGACTTTGACAGGAACGCATGTGTCGTAAATTGAGCAAAGGTTATGATTTAGGAAGGAAACTTGTTCGTCAACACCTTCCATATAGAAAATCTCTTCCCAAGGTACTTCATCTAAACTTTGATGCAGAAGTGGCCAGTCAATGTTTTTGAAGTCGCGATATGTCGATGTACAAACAGTGGGATTAATTTCGAAGTGGTATGTGACGAAAAGCAAATCATGCTTGGAGAATGCGGGGGCATCTAGCTGATTGTAGAGAGATATTTTGGACAAATGGCTGACAAAGAACATATCTAGCAGACTCGCGTTACTTCTTGTGAAGTGAGTTGGTGCGGAATCATTCACAGGAAGTAGCCCTAGGGTTTGCATTGAGTCGGCAAGACAGCGCTCAACAAGCAAGTTGCTATTAAAATCACCAGCTACGATTATATTGTCGTACTCGATGGAAATTATATCAATAGTTTCTATTAATTCTTCAAAATCTATTGATGAATTTGGTCTGTAGACGCAACCCAGCAGTAATCTTTTCTTGTCATCAGATAAAAGTTCCAGAAATAAGTATTCAATGCGGGAAGAGCGGTTTGACATACATTTGAGAGAGCAGCTTATACCATGTTTGATATATATAGCTACCCCGCCGCCATGAGTATGACGATCCGCTCTAAACAGTTTGTATCCCGTAACATGAAAAATGCTGCTATCGATTTCAGGATGAAACCACGTTTCAGATATACAAATGGCGTCGATGTCGGAGTTAATAAATGTATCGCGAAACTCATCCATTTTGTTATTAAGACTTTGGGCATTTATGTGCACCAGTTTTAGGCCTGTTTTTTGTTTTGATAGTATTCGTATCATGCATTTTAAGTTGTCTTTGGAACATTGTTTTGCTCTATCTAATATTATAAGAAAAATAAGTAATGCTACAAAGGTTTGTATAGTTACTTAGGACTACAATGTGAAATTTACTTAAAGTAAGTGGTGTAACATTTATTTTTTCTATGCAGGAAATCAGTGAGTAACAATTTATGTAAATAATAATAAAAAGTTCGAATAATTTATATATTGAGTCATGAAATATTTTAATTTTGATCATTATTATTGCTGGAATATTCTGCTGGCATGTTGATTGGTTCAGGACCGCCGCGAAAAAGATTGATTAATTTGCTGGTACTATCAACCATGATAGGTGGCTCATCTTTTGTTCTTTTGACATATACGAGGCCACGGAGACTAAATGTTGACTCGATGCATTTTTGCCGTTTTAGTTTAAGTGCATTTTGAAGTATTTTGTAGTTATAACTGGTAAGATTTTCGTTTACATAGATATGTTTATCGGAATCATATCCCACATGTTGTAGTTGCAATGCAGTTTTATGACTTTTTTTGAACTGCGATATATTTTTTAAAATAAAGTTTTTATCAGAGGGTGATGTTAGATTCACCATGATTGTTTCTGGAGTGTCTCTATTTTTATTAACATTGCAGACTCGATAAATTGCTCTGATGGTTGGAGTAGCAATGTTTAGATTGTTGCAAAGAGTGTCAAAAATTTGAAATAGATTTTCGTTATTTGTATAAGGGATACCGTTTATCCGAAGGTCACTCGCAACGTGTAAATTTTCGTGTTTTTGTTGTTGAACTTTTAGATTTTCGATTTCATGTTTTAATACACCTATATCCTGGTTCATGTTTTCAATTTTGTCTGCCACTGTTTCAATTTTCTCAACACGATTGGTTATATTAGAAAGCTTTTCTGATAGCTTACCAATGTCTTTTCTAAATTCATCCATGCTCTTATCTATAACACTTAAGAGTCTAGATTCACTCTCGAGTATCAATGCTTTGATAAGCTCAGATTGTTTCTCGAACCGTTTATCTATGAGTTGAACAATACGTTGAGGAGAGTCATAATTAGACAAGCGAGGAGTTTTGCATACGTTCTCATCAGAGTAAGATCCACGGCCTTCTCTCCACCTTTTTGGCGCCATAACCAACTTATCTGTGGTGAGCGTGTTTTCACTGTTTATTGTTGTTATTTCAATTACTGGTACTTGCTCAGAGTGTGCCATGCTAAGAGATATTTATTTATTTTTTCGGTTTGTGTTTTTTTTTTTTTTTTTTGTTTTTGTTTTGTTGTCACTTAAGAATTTGCACTGAATGTTAATTGGTTCTTTATATTTTCAAGCGCAGACACTCACGAGAATTTAGATAAAGAGCACAGAGAGATGTTCAAATTTATCTAGTTTGATGTATATGTACTTGTAGCAAACAAGTTGTTTTGTTTATTTTATTTTGTTTTGTTTATTTGTATCGACGGTGTTTGACTGTTTTTCTGTTATTTTAGGTATCACAGTGAATTTGTTATGGCAATCTTTGGTTGTCGGTAGATTGAAATGGGTTTAAACTGATGTTTCTATTAAAACTTCAAGGAGGTAATTGAAACACGTCCGTTCTCTTGCGTATTATATTATATTTTGCACAGACGCCTCGTGGTATATGTACGTAATGACGTAGTGTTCCAAAGACAACAACACCTGGACTCACAGGATCCTGACTTTAACTCGCTTTGGGTTAAATTCGGGATTGGATCACATATACTGCACTTCGGATTTTTATATAGAAGTCCAAACTTAGAAAGGGAGGCTTCGATGAAAGGCTTTGATGCCCTTTCTTATTCCATTACAAATATTTTGGAAGATTTTCCGGGCAGTGAAATCGTTGTCGCTGGGGATTTCAATGTCCACAACTCCTCCTGGCTTTCTCATTAGGGTCATACGACTCCTGAGGGCCAATACGTCGAGCTTTTCGCTGCGCACAATGGTTTGGCGCAACTAGTGAACGAACCGACACATATTGCATATGTCCAAGGGCACCAAAATTAATAGTCTTGACCTTTTTTATACCCTCCACCATAAGATGGGGGGGTATACTAATATCGTCATTCTGTTTGTAACTACTCGAAATATTCGTCTGAGACCCCATAAAGTATATATATTATTGATCGTCGCGACATTTTATGTCGATCTAGCCATGTCCGTCCGTCTGTCCGTCCGTCCGTCTGTCTGTCGAAAGCACGCTAACTTCCGAAGGAGTAAAGCTAGCCGCTTGAAATTTTGCACAAATACTTCTTATTAGTGTAGGTCGGTTGGTATTGTAAATGGGTCATATCGGTCCATGTTTTGATATAGCTGCCATATAAACCGATCTTGGGGCTTGACTTCTTGAGCCTTTAGAGTGCGCAATTCTTATCCGATTGGGATGAAATTTTGTACGACGTGTTTTGTTATGATATCCAACAACTGTGCCAAGTATGGTTTAAATCGGTCCATAACTTGATATAGCTGCCATATAAACCGATCTTGGGTCTTGACTTCTTGAGCCTCTAGAGTGCGCAATTCTTATTCGATTGGAATGAAATTTTGTACGACGTGTTTTGTTATGATATCCAAAAACTGTGCCAAGTATGGTTGAAATCAGTCCATAACCTGATATAGCTGCCATATAAACCGATCTTGGGTCTTGACTTCTTGAGCCTCTAGAGTGCGCAATTCTTATCCGATTGGAATGAAATTTTGCACGACGAGTTTTGTTATGATATCCAATAAATGTGCCAAGTATGGTTCAAATCGGTTCATAACCTGATATATCTGCCATATAAACCGATCTTGGGTCTTGACTTCTTGAGCCTCTAGACGTATTTTATTCTTACTTTCACCAACTGTGTCAAATATGGTTCAAGTCGGTTCATAACCTGATATAGCTGTCATATAAACCGATCTGGGATCTTGACTTCTTGAGCCTCTAGAGGACGCAATTATTATCCGATTTGCCTGAAATTTTGAATTTGGAAATTTCGGATCCTCTCATGACCATCAACATACGTGTTTATTATGATCTAAATCGGTCTATAGCCCGATACAGCTCCCATATAAATCGATCTCTCTATTTTACTTCTTGAGCCCCCAAAGGGCGCAATTCTTATTTGAATTGGCTGACATTTTACACAGGTCTCCAACATGTAATAATATAATAATAGCAGAGCAAATCTTTTCTTATATCCTTTTTTGCCTAAGAAGAGATGCCGGGAGAAGAACTCGCCAAATGCGATCCATGGTGGAGGGTATGTAAGATTCGGCCCGGCCGAACTTAGCACGCTTTTACTTGTTTAACTTCACACCCTGAAAAGTATGAAGTTTATACTCTTGCAACTCTTGGTTACTCCGATCACTGCATTGTTTCAGCATCTTTTTCGTATTCTGCTCTTCGTACTGCTTCCTCTAAAGTTTTCTAGATGACGATACAAATGCTACTGCTGAAATGATTGAGAAGATAATTTTAAATGGAATGAAGGCATTTATTCCAGTTAAGACTATAACGGCTAAATCAGACGACAAAAGTTGGTTTAACCAGACATGCAGAGATGTTATCAAATCGAAAGAGGTTGCATTCAGGAACTGGCGCTTGGATAAAAATGCCATTACTGAAATGCTTCGCAAACAGGTAAGACCTTCGTGTGGCAATGTGTTTAGAGCGAAAAATTTCTTTACCAACAGCGTCTGCGTACTAAAGTTCTTGCTTCTACACGGGGAAGTAAGAGCTTTTGGTCGTTCGTGAAAAGAGTAAAGGGTAGTTCTTCATCTATTCCAACTCTTGTTAAGGACGATCAAACACTCACTGACCCGGGTGATAAGGCTAACCTGTTGGCTGATATATTTGCAGGCAATTCTTCCCTGTCGGATAGCAAACAACCCCTCCCCTCAATCGAAAATGTATCTGGCATCATGCCCCAAAGGGGTTCTTGAAAATCTAGACGTAATTAAATCCCCGGGACCGGATGGCATATCAACGCTTGTCTTACACAAGTGTTCATCGACGCTTGCTCGTCCATTACCCAACCTTTTTAACCTTGCCTACGGTGCGGGAGTCTTCCCGGCGCGTTGGAAGGTTGCCAACATTCAGCCAATACTCAAGAAAGGTGGGGCAAACAACCCTGAGAATTATCGTCCAATTGCGATATACTCCGCTCTCTCCAAGGTCATGGAGAGCATGGTTAATCATTATCTTGTGAGGTATTTAGAGGCTAATGGCATTCTTAGCGACCAATAGTATGGGTTCCGCAGAAATCGCTCTACGGGTGACCTCATGGCACTTCTGTCGGAATGTGGGAGTCGCTCAATACACCAGTTTGGTGAGAGTAAGGTTGTGGCTCTGGATATCTCCAAGGCATTTGATAGGGTCTGGCACGGTGCACTACTATCAAAGCTTGTCGCATTTGGTGTCGGTAATGGCTTCGTTCGATTTATTTTGAGCTTACTCAGAGATCGCACTATTCGAGTCGTTATAGATGGGTTCTCATCCAATAAGCTCAAATTGACCGCAGGTGTACCCCAGTTCTCTGTTCTTTCTCCTTTTCTTTTTCTAATTTTCATCAACGATCTGTTGGGTCTGACATCGAATCCGATCTACTCATTTGCGGATGACAGTAATCTCTGTCATTCATACTCATTCGACCATAGGTTGAGTCTTCGAGAGATTGAGGACACGAGGCGTGTTATGGACGATACACTCTGCCAGGAGTTGCTGGCCATTTCTAAGTGGGGTCAAATGAATCGAGTAGATTTTAATGCACGGAAGACTCAGTGCTGCTTGTTGTCACACAAACGAGTCGCTGACCCATTGCGTTCATCTTTGTCTATCTACGGTGTAGATGTTGAGCAATCAGAAGCTCTTGATGTTATGGGCATGAAAATACAAAGTGATGTCCGTTGGGCTAAACGTATATTTGAAGTGTCGAAGGAAGCATTCAAGTGTCTAGGCTTCTGTAAACGGTGTAAGAATTACTTCACTCCGTCTGATCTTCTTAACATCTACACCACTTTCATAAGGCCGAAAATAGAGTACAACTCACATGTATGGGCTGGAGCTTCAAAATCATCCCTGGAGCTACTGGACCGTGTACAGAGGAGAGCGATGGCGTTGATTGGGGACAGTGGGGTATCCAACTCTATTGCCTCCCTTCATCATCGTCACAATGTGGGTTGCTTGGTGCTGTTCTATCGGTACTTTCATGGTGTGTGTTCATTTGATATTCGTCTTTTTATACCCTCCACCATCAGATGGGGGGTATACTAATTTCGTCATTCTGTTTGTAACTACTCGAAATATTCGTCTGAGACCCCATAAAGTATATATATTCTTGATCGTCGTGACATTTTATGTCGATCTAGCCATGTCCGTCCGTCTGTCCGTCCGTCCGTCTGTCTGTCGAAAGCACGCTTACTTCCGAAGGAGTAAAGCTAGCCGCTTGAAATTTTGCACAAATACTTCTCATTAGCGTAGGTCGGTTGGTATTGTAAATGGGCCATATCGGTCCATGTTTTGATATAGTTGCCATATAAACCGATCTTGGGTCTTGACTTCTTGAGCCTCTAGAGTGCGCAATTCTTATCCAATTGGAATGAAATTTTGCACGTCGTGTTTTGTTATGATATCCAACAACTGTGCCAAGTATGGTTCAAATCGGTCCATAACCTGATATAGCTGTCATATAAACCGATCTTGGGTCTTGATTTCTTGAGCCTCTAGAGGGCGCAATTCTTATCCGATTTGAATGAGTTTTGGCAAGAAGTATTTTCTTACGATATCCAACAACTGTGCCAAGTATGGTTGAAATCGGTCTATAACCTGATATAGCTGCCATATAAACCGATCTTGGGTCTTGACTTTTTGAGCCTCTACAGTGCGCAATTCTTATCCGATTGGAATGAAATTTTGCACGTCGTGTTTTGTTACGATATCCAACAACTGTGCAAAGTATGGTTCAAATCGGTTAATAACCTGATATAGCTGTCATATAAACCAATCTTGGGTCTTGACTTCCTGAGCCTCTAGAGTGCGCAATTCTTATCCGATTGGAATGAAATTTTGCACGACATGTTTTGTTATGAAATCCAACAACTGTGCCAAGTATGGTTTAAATCGGTTTATAACCTGATATAGCTGTCATATAAACCGATCTTGGGTCATGACTTCTTGACTTCTTGAGCCTCTAGAGAGCGCAATTCTTATCCGTTTTGAATGAAATTTTGCACGACGTGTTTTGTTATGATATCCAACAATTGTGCCAAATATGGTTCAAATCGGTTCATAACCTGATATAGTTGTCATATAAACCGATCTGGGGACTTGACTTCCTGAGCTTCTAGAGGGCGCAATTCCTATCCGATTTGCCTGAAATTTTGCATGACGTATTTTATTCTTACTTTTAACAACTGTGCCAAATGAGGCTCAAATCGGTTCATATCCTGTTACAGCTGCCATATAAACCGATCTGGGATCCTGACTTCTTGAGCCTCTAGAGGTCGCAATTATTATCCGATTTGCCTGAAATTTTGTACGACGGATCCTCTCATGACCATCAACATACGTGTTTATTATGGTCTGAATCGGTATATAGCCCGATACAGCTCCCATATAAATCCATCTCTCTATTTTACATCTTGAGCCCCCGAAGGGCGCAATTCTTATTCGAATTGGCTGACATTTTACACAGGTCTAGTAATTGTGGTCCAAACCGGACCATATCTTGATATCGCTCTAATAGCAGAGCAAATCTTTTCTTATATCCTGTTTTGCCTAAGAAGAGATGCCGCGAAAATAACTCGACAAATGCGATCAATGGTGGAGGGTATATAAGATTCGGCCCGGCCGAACTTAGCACGCTTTTACTTGTTATTTCTGATGTAAGGATGTATATCAGGGATACTAGACATTCCTGGAACTCACACCCGTTTGTAATTGATTGGCCAGCAGACCGCACAATGCATTATAGAGAGAATTCTTATTTCGCCCTAACCGTTCGAATGTGGAATCGACTTCCGGCTAATGTTTTACCCACCCACTTTGACATCCAAGGATTCAAGACAAATGTCAATAAGCACTACATCCTTTCATGAAAAGAGTTTTCAGACCTTGATCAAAATTGTGTAACATTGTCTTCACTTTGCATAGTTTATCATAGCTTAAAATAAAGTTGCACAAAATCCATCTACCAGGTCTTCCATATCGTATCGCCAAATTAATTTCACAGAGGAGATGTAATTTTTAAATACTTTAAAGGCCAAAACACTGGCGTTCATAAAATTACTGAGACAATAATTTATTTTTAGTACACACAACAATTTTAGCCTGTTGAAACAGCAACACAAAAATTACCTGCCACATTCAAGAAATTGTCTTCCCAGCATTCCCTTTCATATGGAGCTCATTTTTTATTTCAATTTCTGCCTTGTGCTCTCATTATAGTACAACCTCCAGAAGCAAAACGAATGGCGAAAGAATGTTTTGTAAAATTTATTTATAAGCCATAGCAATTAATTGTGACGACGTCTGCGTGTGTGTTTGAGGACAGCCGTCAAGGAATGATCGGTGTGGCATCAAATGCTAGTGATCCTGCCTCAACTAGATGACGATGATGATGATTGTGATACACTTGCTGTGTGTTAAATGCTTCATGCTTGCGCAAAGAACATGCGGTTTCCATCATGCGGCGGCATGCAAAGGAGTTATAGATGAGGCACGACCGAGGCTGAAAAGTGCACTCTGTTACAAGTGCAAGCAACAAGTTCACACATTGAGCTCTTTGGAATCATTACAAAATATCAAAGAGCATTTTGCCGTATGTTCAAGGAAGATCATCATTTCAAGACAGGCGGTGTCAAAGTAAAAAAAAAATCATTTGGCTAAAAGAGAATAGAAATTTAGAAAGAACGAAAATTTAACTGCATTCGGTTAATTAATGTACGAAAATCGTGATAACCATGTATTCTTCTTCTTCTTCTTGTATATAAAAATGAATTTGTGTTTGTCGGTTTGTTTGTTTGTTCCGTATAGACTCAAAAACGGCTGAACCCATTATCTTGAAATTTTCACAGATTGTGTCCGTTAGTCTAGAAGGAAACATAGGCTATATAATTTTTTGATATCGGGAGGGGGCGGACCCTCCCCCTTACCTCTAAAGTACTACCCAAAAATAATAGTGGACCGATCTGGACAATATGGGATTCAAATAAAAGGCATTCAAGAGTAGAGTACGAATTTCATATTAAAAGTTGGGTCCAAGTACCTAGAGGGCCGCCCCAGCCCCAAAAACCCTTAAAATAGGTTTATTTGACGATCATGACAAATTGGGAATCAAATGAAAGGTATTTGGGAGTAGATTACGAATATGGTCAGGAAGTAGGAATAGTCTCTATAATTTATTGATAACGGAAGGGGGCCTTCACAGTTACCCCAAAAACACCACCCAAAATCAAAAGTGGACCGATAAGGACAATATAGGTATCTAATAAAAAGTATGCGGGAGTAGAAAACGAATCTGGCATACAGCTTCATGTCGAAGTATAGGGGGTCACCCCACCCCCATAGAAACGACCAAAATGGGCACATTAGGCAATCACGGGACTCCGTTAGTTTGCTCCGTATAGACTAAAAAACTCCAGAACCGATTTTCTCGAATATTTCGCATATTGTGTAGGTTAGTCTGGAAGGAAACATAGGCTATATAATTTGTCGGCATCGGAAGTGGGACGGGTCCTCCCCCTTATGTCAAAAAACAACCCAAAATTAGAAGTTAACCGATCGGGACAATATAGGTATCAAATGAAAGGTATTGGAGAGTAGAATACGTGTATTGTATTTAAATTTGAGTCTAAGTACCCATTGGGCCCCCCCCAATACCAAAACTCCTCCAAACAGGCATATTGGACATTCATTTCAATATGGGGCTCAAATGAAAGATTTTCGGGAGAAGATTTCGAATCTGGAACACAAAATCAGATCGAAGTAAAAAAGGTCACGCCTCACGTAAAAAACCCCATTAGACCCATCATGACTATATGATAGTTGGCTGAACCGATTTTCTTAAAATTTTCATAGATTGTGTACGTTGGTCCTGAAGTATACAGGCTATATAATTTTTATACCCTCCACCATAAGATGGGGGGTATACTAATTTCGTCATTCTGTTTATAACTACTCGAAATATTCGTCGGAGACCCCATAAAGTATATATATTATTGATCGTCGCGACATTTTATGTCGATCAAGCCATGTCCGTCCGTCCTTCTGTCCGTCTGTCTGCCGAAAGCACGCTAACTTCCGAAGGAGTAAAGCTAGCCGCTTGAAATTTTGCACAAATACTTCTTATTAGTGTAGGTCGGTTGGTATCGTAAATGGGCCATATCGGTTCATGTTTTGATATAGCTGCCATATAAACCGATCTTGGGTCTTGACTTTTTGAGCCTCAAGAGTGCGCAATTCTAATCCGATTGGAATGAAATTTTGCACAAAGTGTTTTGTTACGATATCCAACAACTGTGCCAAGTGTGGTTCAAATCGGTTTATAACCTGATATAGCTGTCATATAAACAGATCTGGTGACTTGACTTCTTGAGCTTCTAGAGGGCGCAATTCCTATCCGATTTGATTGAAAATTTTCATGAAGTATTTTATTCCTACTTTCAACAACTTTGTCAAAGAAGGTTCAAATCGGTTCATAACCTGATATAGCTGCCATATAAACCGATCTGGGATCTTGACTTCTTGAGCCTCTAGAGGTCGCAATTATTATCCGATTTGCCTGAAATGTTGTACGACGGATCCTCTCATTACCATCAACATACGTGTTTATTATGATCTGAATCGGTCTATAGCCCGATACAGCTTCCATATAAATCTATCTCTCTATTTTACTTCTTGAGCCCCCAAAGGGCGCAATTCTTATTTGAATTGGCTGACATTTTACACAGGTCTCCAACATATAATTTAATTGTGGTGCTAACCGCACCATATCTTAATATCGCTCTAACAGCAGAGCAAATCTTTTCTTACATCCTTTTTTTGCTAAGAAGAGATGCCGGGAAAAGAACTTGACAAATGCGATCCATGGTGAAGGGTATATAAGATTCGGCCCGGCCGAACTTAGCACGCTTTTACTTGTTAGATATCGGGTGTTGGCGGACCCTCCCCCTTACCCCAAAAACGCCACCCATATACGAAAGTGGTTCGATGGGCACAATAAGGATATCAAATAAAAGGTATTGGAGATCAGAAAACGAATTATGGTATTAAAATGTGGGTCCCCCCAACCCCAAAAATCCTCTAAACAGATATATTCGAAGTTCATGTCAATATGGGGCACAAATGAAAAGTATTAGGCAGTAGATTACAAATATGGCATAAAACATTGGGTTCAAGTAATGGGAGGTCGCCCACCCCCAAATATCCCCAAATGGGCATTTTAGCCGACTATGGCTATATGGGACGCAAATGAAAGGTATTAGGGAGAATATTACAAATATGATATTACAATTTGCGTTCAAGTCTAGAATGCGCTTATTCTTAAAAAAAGTCAAATAGTTATATATGGGACTCAAATGGAAGGTATTTGAGAGCAGAAAACGAATTTTATATTCAATTTTGGAGCCAAGTGTTTTGGGCTACGCCCTTAAGTAACCCTTAAACTGAACTTCATTTCCGTTGGGAATAAAAAACGAATTTGATGTATATTTTCAGTACAAAGTGCCTGTAACCGCAACAGCTCCAAAAACACCCTCCAAACGGTTCATATTTACCGGTCATGGCAATATGGGGCTCAAATTAAATTAATTGCATTTGGAAGTGCGTTAATTAAAGGGATTTTAAAGTGATATCCATATTTAAGTCGAAATGTCTAAGGTGCCATAACTCCCCTAATGCGAACATTAACCTAAGGAAGGACATTACCACCAAGAAACGTGAAGGGGCAAATTCTCACACATCAATGAGTGCTTTCCGATTCAAGTTGAAACTCAATGATAAGGGACCTTCTTTATAGCCGAGTCCGAACGGCGTCCCGCAGTACGCCACCTGTTTGCGGAAAAGTTTTTAAATGACCATGCATGGCACTGTACCTCGCAAATGTCGCCAACATTAAGACGCTTTGTCCGATGTTCCTACCAGGATTCGAAAGCGTTTAACGTCATAGGTTACAATGGCACGAATTAGATATCCGCATTCAGGGCGAAGTGTCCCCACTCTAAAGAGATATTAGAGAGTTAAAGAAGGCCCAGCAGAGTGGGTCCGGTTCGGCTAGTTAAGTGTATATCGAACTAGCCATGTCCGTCGGTCCGTCCGTCTGTCGAAATCACAATAGCGGTCGAAGGCGTAGAGCAGGCCGCTTGAAAGTTTGCATAGGTTCTTTATATTGTAGTGGGTCGTTGGAGAATGCAAATGGGCCATATCGGTTCAGATTTAGATAAAGCGCCCATTTAAACCGATCTCCCGATTTGACTTCTTGGGCATCTTCAAGCCACAATTTTCGTCCGATATGGTTGAAGTCTTGCACATAGTGTTTGGTTATAACTTCCAATAACGGAGCCAAGTACAGTTCAAATTGGTCAAGAATCTGATTTAGCTCCCATATAAACCGATCTGTCGATTAGACTTCTTTAGCCCATGGAAGCCACAATTTTCATCCGATTTGGCTGAAATTTCGCACATAGTATTCTGTTATGACTCTCAACAACGGTGCCTAGTACGGTCTAAATCGGCTTGTAACCTGATATAGCTGCCATATAAAACGATCTCCCGATTTGACTTCTTGAGCCCCTTAAAGCCAGAATTTTTTTCCGATTTGGCTGAAATTTTGAACATAGTATTCTGTTATGACTCCCAATAACGGAGTTGAATACGGTCCAAATCGGTCTGTAACCAGATATAGCTCCCATATAAACCGATCTCTCGATTTGACTTCTTGAGCCCTTGGAAGACACAATTTTTGTCCGATTTGGCTGATATTTTGCAAATAGTGATTTGTTGTGACTTCCAACATTGAAGCCAAGTACAGTTCAAATCGGTTAAGAACCTGATATAGCTCCCATATAAACCGTTCTCCCGATTGGATTTCTTAAGCTCTAACAAGCCTCGATTTTAATCCGATTTGTCTGAAATTGAGCATGTAGATTTTTGTTATGACTTTCAACAACTGTGATAAGTACGGTCCAAAAGGGTCTTTAACCTGTTACAGCTCCCATATAAACCGATCTCCCGATTTGACTTCTTGAGCCCTTGAAAGCCGCAATTTTTGTCCGATTCGGATGATTTTTTATGACTTCCAACAACTATGCCAAGAACGACCAAAATCAGTCTATAACTTGATATAGCTCCCATATAAACCGGTCTCGCGATCATCCTTGTTCGGTTCCTAGAAGTTTTAATGTTTGCTGGTTTGACAGAAGTTTCGTATGTAGATTAAAATTATGCCCTGCCACTTATTTTGTATACATTTGTAGCAGAATCTTTGGTGGTTTGTTTCCAAGCCTCGGCGCGGCTGAACTTAGCACGCTTTTACTTGGTTTTTTTATTGCCGAACATTTAATCATTGAAAAATTTGCTGCGTTCTTCCTATTTTAGTTTTGTCATTCCAATAAAATGTTGACACGGTATATTTTCCTTTCACAAGCTCACAAGAATGTCATGAATTAACGGCGCTAATGGACGGGCATAGGCCAAGCTGCGTATAAGCATTTTTCTCCATACAACATTAGCGTGAAAATCCGCTGAATGGGTAAATAAACAAATCTGTCATTGCGCTCACTCATTTCCATAAATTTATTTTCTTTTCTTTCTGCCCTCATTATTAAACAAAATATCACATTACCTTCGGCAAAGTTGTTTTTATGCATTTGGGAATTACATGAATTAAATGTTCTTAACATAAGATATGACTTACGGCTTTTCATTTCAAACCTATTCAGACGTACGTTAATTTCATTAAGTTTTACAAAAATTCACACTTCGGTAAATAATGAATAACTTAAGGAGAAACTTGGACGATAATATACGTGTAGTTAAAATTTTTGAACGATTAAAGTAAAGCAGTCAGTGGTGGCTACAAATAATGTAGGTTAGATTAGTTTGAAAAGAGGGTGCCGATATTAATCCGCCCCATGCCACTATGCACATACACTTAATCCAGTAAACGGTTTGTTGTGCGGTCTGAATGCTAACAAGTAAAAGCGTGCTAAGTTCGGCCAGGCCAAATCTTTTATACCCTCCACCAAGGATCGCATTTCTCGAGTTATTTTCCCGGCATCTCTTCTTAGGCAAAAAAGGATATAAGAAAAGATTTGCTCTGCTATTAGAGCGATATCAAGATATGGTCCGGTTCGGACCACAATTAAATTATATGTTGGAGACCTGTGTAAAATGTCAGCCAATTCGAATAAGAATTGCGCCCTTTGGGGGCTCAAGAAGTAAAATAGAGAAATCGATTTATATGGGAGCTGTATCTGGCTATGGACCGATTTGAACCATACTCAACACAGTTGTTGGATATCTTACCAAAACAAGTCGTGCAAAATTTCATTCCAATCGGATAAGAATTGCGCACTCTAGAGGCTCAAGAAGTCAAGACCCAAGATCGGTTTATATGGCAGCTATATCAGGTTATGAACCGATTTGAACCATACTTGGCACAGTTACTGGATATCATAATAAAATACTTCGTGCACAATTTCATTCCAATCGGAAAATAATTGCGCTCTCTGGTGGCTCAAGAAATCAAGACCCAAGATCGATTTATATGGCAGCTACATCAGGTTATTGACCGATTTAAACCATACTTAGCACAGTTGTTAGAAGTGATACTAAAACGCTATGTGAAAAATTTCAGTTAAATCGGATGAGAATTGCGTCCTCTCGAGGCTCAAGAAGTCAAGACCCAAGATCGGTTGATATAGCAGCTGTATCAAAACATGGACCGATATAGCCCATTTACAATACCAATTGACCTACACTAATAAGAAGTATTTGTGCAAAATTTCAAGCGGCTAGCTTCACTCCTTCGGAAGTTAGCGTGCTTTCGACAGACAGACGGACGGACGGACGGACGGACAGACGGGCGGACATGGCTAGATCGACATAAAATGTCGAAACGATCAAGAATATATATACTTTATGGGGTCTCAGACGAATATTTCGAGTATTAGGTTGCCCAAAAAGTAATTGCGGATTTTTTAAAAGAAAGTAAATGCATTTTTAATAAAACTTAGAATGAACTTTAATCAAATATACTTTTTTTACACTTTTTTCTAAAGCAAGCTAAAAGTAACAGCTGATAACTGACAGAAGAAAGAATGCAATTACAGAGTCACAAGCTGTGAAAAAATTTTTCAACGCCGACTATATGAAAAATCCGCAATTACTTTTTGGGAAACCCAATGGTTACAAACAGAATGACGATATTTGTATACCCCCATCCTATGGTGGAGGGTATAAAAAGTAATTGAAACAAGTAAAAAAGCGTTAAGTTCGGCCGGTCCGAACTTTGGATTCCCACCACCTAGGGTATATATGTAAACCACCTTTCATCAAAATCCAGTGTAAATTGCATACCTTATATCCCATACCAGTTATATCGAAATATGTTTCGATTTGGACCAAATACAAATCGGTGCAAGTCAATGTTCGATTGTGTAAAACAAAATATTGGTCTTTTTAGTAGCTATATCTAAAAATAAACCGATCTGAACCATATACGATACGGATGTCGAAAAGCCTTTCATAAGTTACTGTGTCAAATTTCAGTGAAATCCGATTATATATGCGCCTTTTATGGCCCCAAAAACCTAAAACCGATTGATCGGTCTATTTGGCAGCTATATCCAAATCAGGGCCGATCTGTGCCATTTTGCAGAAGTATGTCAAGGGACATAACTTTACTCACTATCCCAAATTTTGACGACATAGGACAAAAAATGTGCCTTTTATGGGCCCAAAACATTAAATCGAAAGATTCATCTATAAAGCAGCTATATTCGAATCTGCACCGATCTGGGCCAATTTGATGAAAGATGTCGAAGAGCCTAATAGAACTCACTGTCCCGAATTTCAGCAAAATCGCGTAATAAATGTGGCTTTTATGGGCCTAAGACCCTAAATCGGAGGATCGATCTCTATGGTAGCTATATCCAAATCTGATCCAATCTGGACCAAATTAACTAAGGATGACGAAGGGCCTAACACAACTCACTGTCCCAAATTTCAGCAAAATCGGATAATAAATGTGGCTTTTATGGGACTAAGACCCTAAATCGGCGGATCGGTCTATATGAAGGCTATATCAAGACATAGTCCGATATATCCCATCTTCGTACTTAATCTGCTTATAGACAAAAAAAGAATCTGTGCAAAATTTCAGTTCAATATCCCTATTTTTAAAGACTGTAGCGTGATTTCAACAAACAGACGGACGGACATGTCTAGATCGTCTTAGATTTTTACGCTGATCAAGAATATATATACTTAATAGGGTCGAAAATGGATATTTCGATGTGTTGCAAACGTAATCACAAAATGAATATACCCCCATCCTTTGGTGGTGGTTATAAAAATCCAAATTAAGAAATCCGTGCCACTTACAAAATCTTTTCACACCACGCCCCTAAGTTGGTTCATGTCTGGAATTGTGTCCCCACCCAAGTAACGGTGTCTGTCAGCCCGAAAGTTTGCGGGTTAACCAAGCTTATTGACGGCAGTCCTCTGGCCTTCACTGCCAAATCGTCTGCTTTTTCATTCTCCCTTATTGCGTAAAAGCCCGGCACCCAAACGATGCCGGTCGTGCCATTCTCTTTCATTCATTCTCCAAGACTCTTTGTGACCTCACCGACCTGGTTGTAATTGCTCTGATGGGCAGTTTTCGATCCGTAAAGATGTTTACACTCGACACCCTCGCGTTAACACCACCTCACGCATTCCGTGATCGCCCGGATCTCCGCCTACAGGACCGTATTATGGTCAGGCATTCTAAAACAAATCTTAGTCTCTGGGTTATCAATGAAGACCCCCAGGCCCACTCTGTCCTCTAGCTTTGATCCATCTGTGTAGCATGATCTTTCAGATGACAATACCAAGGTTCCATCAATCTAAGACTGTGCCGCTGTCGGCGGTGCCTCCCACTCGGCCACAAGTGTCGTCTCAGGTAACCGACCGGTAACCACTTCCATTCCTAAATGGTTTCATATCGTTGCCTTGATTATACCGCTATGGTATAACCTGCTTCTATCTTCTTTCCACTCTTCCATCGCCTTTAGTCTCATATCCTCACACTTAATCTGTTTGTCTATGGTTCGGATATCTAGAATTTTCTCCAATGCCCTAGTGGGCGCTGTCCTCATCGCTCCGCCTATGCCAAGACAACATGTTCTCTGAACCTGTTGTATGGTCCTTATGTTGCACTTTTTCTCCACAGCAGTCCACCAAACTACCGAGGCGTATGTAAGTATTGGTGTGGTCAAGCTCATTTAAAGCTAGTGTAATATCTTGGGATTCGGGCCCCATTTCGAGACTACAGCCCGTGTACATAGTGCTCAACATCTGTGAGCCTTCTCTGTACGCTCCTGATTTTGATACTTCCAATTTATTTTCCTGTCCAATATCACTCTTAATTATATGACCTTGTCAGATATGGAAATTGGACCAACTTCGTCTACCTCGTTAACAGGCAGATTTTAGTCTACTCTCCCTTAAGGTTGAGACCCCTGGGTCTAGCCTAGTCGTATGCAATCTGCAGGACCCTTTCGGCCGTTCGGTTCCGTACCCCTTAGAGGTATTATAACATAGTCTTCGTAGCAGACGGGCAGTCAGCATACGTAATAAGTTATATATGATGGTTATTGTTGTTGTTGTTGTTACCATATCCTAATGTAGAGGTGGCGATCCTTGTTAAGCTCTTGTAGGTGAGCAAGCTGGTTCTGGTTCAAAGAACTGATCGCCGCGGGAACTGGGTGGCCATTGGCTATTTAAAGGCGCCAATAACTCGCCTTGTCATATCGAGCATTGTAGGCACTCAGTATTTCTGCAAGAGCGGGTGCCACCTGACCTCTCACTGAGACTCTCCACTCGATAACACTGATTGTTCACGACTGCAGTTAAAGCTACTCCGGATGGAGCATTCCACTATCCGCAACATGTGGACGAGCTCGGTAGCTCGCAGTTAAGCTTCTCGTGGCAGCAATGTACACCACATAGATCGAACCTCAATGTTGCAGCTTGTGTGGTGCTGCTAGCTTGTGTGGTCACCTATAGGAGTGGCGAAAAAATGCCCCTTGTGGCGTCCCTTATATTAATGTCATGGGACCCACAATTAATCCACTTGCACACTAGCTTATGGTTTATCCAGTCTCTTAGGACCCGGTCCACCCGGTACTGGACTAAGGACAGTGTGTCGGTCCCACGATGTCAATACATATTTCCATTTTATGCACAACCTTGTGCAGGGCAGTCTCCACCGACCTTCCCTTGACATAGGCATGCTGTTTGTATTTGAGCAGTTCGCGGGATGTCCTACTCTTTATAATTGTATCCACAATTCGTTCCACGGTTTTGAGTAGAAAGGACGTAAGGGCGTCTGTGCCCTATGATGTCGCATAACTTGCCTTGCCGGGCTTGGGTGTGAATACCACCCTTGCCTCCTGTCAGGCGTTCGTAGTATATGCATGTCCTAGGCAGGCTGTGAAAATAGTGGCCAGGTGGGCCCCAGATAGTCGGCCTCCTTCCGTAGTAATGTCGGCAATATTCCGTCAGGTCCGGATAACTTAATTGGTTAGAATCTCCTCAAGGCTTCCGTTATGATAAGCCTTCGATCAACTTAATTATTCCAAGTTTCCAGTGTCTCCGTGATTCCCATCGAATCCTGCGGAAAATGCGTTTTCCTCAAAAGCCTCAACATTTCCTCTGCTGTCTCTGTTCTCATTCCCATGCTTCCGTTATTCCCATCGTATCCTTTGGAAATTTGCGTTTTTATAAAAAGCCTCAACATGCCCTCCGTTGTCTTTGCTCTTATTCCCATGTCGTCTACTAACGTTTCAGTTTGGACATGTGGTTTTGAGAGAATATTTTTTATCTTGGCGTCGTCATTAACGCTATCGACCTGTTCGTAGAAAAGCTTCCAGGAGGCACGTTTTGCCGTTCTTGTAATCTTATTGTATTCCTTGAGCCGTGTGTAATACCCATCCCCGTAAACTTCTGTTTTTATACCCACCACCGAAGGATGGGGGTATATTCATTTTGTAATTCCGTTTGCAACACATCGAAATATCCGTTTCCGACCCTATAAAGTATATATATTCTTGATCAGCGTAAAAATCTAAGACGATCTAGCCATGTCCGTCCGTCTGTCCGTCTGTCTGTTGAAATCACGCTACAGTCTTTAAAAATAGAGATATTGAGCTGAAATTTTGCACAGATTCTTTTTTTGTCCATAAGCAGGTTAAGTTCGAAGATGGGCTATATCGGACTATATCTTGATATAGCCCCCATATAGACCGATCCGCCGATTTAGGGTCTTAGGCCCATAAAAGCTACATTTATTATCCGATTTTGTTGAAATTTGGGACAGTGAGTTGTGTTAGGCCCTTCGACATCTTTTGTCAATTTGGCTCAGATCGGTCCAGATTTGGATATAGCTGCCATATAGACCGATCCTCCGATTTAGGGTCTAAGGCCCATAAAAGCCACATTTATTATCCGATTTCGCTGAAATTTGGGGCAGTGAGTTGTCTTAGGCCCTTTGACATGTTTCTTTAATTTGGTCCAGATCGGTTCAGATTTGGATATAGCTGCCATATAGACCGATTCTCCGGTTTAGGGTCTTAGGCCCACAAAAGCCACATTTATTATTCGATTTTGATGAAATTCGGGGCAGTGAATTGTGTAAGACCCATCGACATCCTTCATTAATTTGGCTCAGATCGGTCCAGATTTGGATATAGCTGCCATATAGATCGATCCTCCGATTTATGGTGTAAGGCCCATAATAGCCACATTCATTATCCGATTTTGCTGAAATTTGGGACAGTGAGATGTGTTAGGCCCTTTGACATATTTCTTCAATTTGGTCCAGATCGGTTCAAATTTGGATATAGCTGCCATATAGACCGATTTCTTGATTTATGGTTTTGGGCCCATAAAATGCTCATTTATTGCCCGATGTCCCCGAAATTTGGAACAGTGAGTTAAGTTAAGCCCCTTGACATCCTTCTGCAATATCGCACAGATCGGTCCAGATTTGGATATAGCTGCTATAAAGACCGATATCTAGGTTTTAGGTTTTGGGGCCATAAAAGACTCATTTATTGTCCGATGTCGCCGAAATTTGAGACAGTGAGTTTGGTTAGGCTCTTCGACGTCTTTCTTCAATTTTGCCCAGATCGGTCCAGATTTGAATATAGCTGCCATATAGACCGATCTCTGGATTTAAGGTTTACGGCCCATAAAAGAGGCATTTATTGTCCGATTGCGCCGAAATTTGGGACAGTGCTTAGTGTTAGGCTCTTCGACATGTTTATGCAACTTGGCCCAAATCGGTCCAGATTTGGATATAGCTGCCATGTAGACCGATATCTCGATTTAAATTCTTGGCCCTATAAAAGGCGCATTTATAATCCGATTTCACTGAAATTTGACACAGTGACTTATGTTCGGCTTTTCGACATCCGTGTCGTATATAGTTCAGATCGGTATGAGGTATATGAGTATAAGGTATGAAATTTTCACCGAATTTTGATGAAAGGTGGTTTACATATATACCCGAGGTGGTGGGTATCCAAAGTTCGGCCCGGCCGAACTTAACGCCTTTTTACTTGTTTTACGACTTGCTCTGTTGTAAAGTCTGCAGACCTCCTTCCCAATGTTGCGAATCTCCCCGGTCATCCGGGGTTTTTTCTTGGGCTTATTTCCTTTCCCGAAGAGGATTACTATCTTCCCCCCACTATTGCAGTTGTAATCCTGTTGACATTTTCATCAATGTCTTCTATGCTTGGACAATCCAAATTATCTTGCCCAAATCTTCTTCTGATTAGTTTTCCGAATTTTATCCAATTGGCTCTAAACTTATTACGGATGCTTATCGGAGTCGTCGCTGGCCGTGCTATTCTTAGCTTGATGTAGCGATGGTCAGAGAAGGAGTGCTCCTTGGAGACCCTTCAACCCTAAAACTCATCGATCAGATTTTCCGAACAAATTGTCTCATCTAAACCCTCCTTCCTTATCCTATTAACAAAGGTAGCGATGTTACCAATATTAAGTGTTATTTGGTCGTTAGTATTCAAGAATTCTGCCAGAGCGCTTGGACCCGCTTACCCCACGAAATGTGGTGAGAGTTCGCATCGCACCATGTTAGTACCTTATTTCCTGTCTGTTTTGCTTTCCTCGCCAACCGTTGTAGCTGCCGACGTGGGTGGCTGTGTCGGAGGGGCAAAAGACAGATAAAGTGATGCCATATATGCTCCACCATTTCCCTGTCTCATGACTGTTGCAGCCGACGTTGACAACTCTGGGGAAAAACTATAATTAAAATTTTTATGACAAATAAAGCAGAACCTCGGACCAAGTACCAGTGTTAGCATAGAATAATTGGTAGTTGATATGGTTCAGTAAAGGAACTTTTTTCCGGATTGTCCATGGCTCCTAAATTAAGGCCATACGAATCTTGCCGTTGCTAATTTTCTCCATCAGAGCGTGTGTAGCTGTCTCGCTTTGGTGGATGTTATTCTGGATGACCTCAATCATACAGGGTGGCTGATGAAAGCCGCTACCAAAAAAAAATGTAATAACTTTTTTTCTATTTAATAATAATAATTTAATAATTAATTTAATTAATTAATTAATTAATTTAATTAATAATAATTTAATAATTAATTTAATAATTTAATTTAACATGAATAAAAGAAAAATGTATTCCATACACCGAAAAAAAAATGTAGCAATATTCATCATTGTAGCAATATTCATCAGCCACCCTGTAGGTCCTCCATTAAATGGGCTTTTTGGGGAGTGGTTGATGGTCCCATCGCCTGCTCCCTGTTTTTAAGGCTGTGTTAATTTCCTGTCATTTCACTGCCTGATGTCTTAGGAAATTTGCCTATCCTAGTCTTCAGAATCTTGAAAGCTCGATAATGGTTCCATCATCCTGATCGTTAGGCTTTATTGGGCCCGTCCCTGCACTGCCTGATGTATCAATATTACCGTCTTTGCCCATCCTAGTCTACCAAATCATTAGTAAATGGGCTTCTTGGAAGTAGGGGATGGTCTCATCCTCGGCCACCTGTTCGTTGGTCTGCATTGAGTCTCCTATCACAGCATTGCCTGTTGTTTTAGTATTAGTATCTTAGCTTAGCCTAGTCTTTCCAATATTGAGAGATTCGGTGATTGTCTCCCCTGTTTTTTTAGGCTGCATTGAGTGTCCTGCCAATGCACTGCCTGATGGCTCAATATAAAGATATTTGCCTATCCTAGACTTCCCAATATTGGAAAAGACGGCCTTGGCCCCATAGTAAGCCATGTCCTCAGTTTTAGCCAAACTTGTCACGGATACTTGATCAATGAGAGTTCCTTCTCCATCCTGTTGAAGACCTCCCATTTCTGCTAGACTAAATCTTGGTTTTGCTTGTTTAAGACTTCCATCATGCTTTCCGTCGCCGCCCTCACCCTTGATGAAGACTGTCACCTTTGTGAGTTGGGGATTTCCTTCTTTCTCACAAGGGCGAGCTTGGGGTAAGTGGACGAGAACAAACTTTGCAAAAGAAACGTGTAAAGCGGTTGAGTAGTTTAAAAGTTTTAGTCCACAGAAACTTCGGCAGGTTATCAACAATTTCAATATCCTATCCGATTTCAAAGCCTACGTCCTTCTTTACAAATGTTTAGAACATTCTATAAAGCTCAGCTCAATAAATAAGAGATTGTGGAATTATTTGCACATGTTTTGTCTTTGGACCACAGAAAGTTGGTACTTGCATGTAACAGTGCATAATTATGTTGCAAGGTACTGATGTGACCTAATCTGAAAGTTCATATAATTTGTATATCTTATATGTAATTCTTCTTTCACATTTTTAAGATTCATTTGGGCGCTTTCCTACGACTCTGACCATTTGCCATAACCTTCTATCCATTACCTTAACTATATACTTTTGCTGTAGGTAGTTTTTTTTTAGTTTTTGAATATTTAAATTACAATATCAAAATATATTCACATAGAAAATTGTTTCATATGCACTGAACAACTGGAATACTGAAAATGACCTTAAAGAATATTATATTTTATTCATTTATATATTTCACAAACATACAACGTGTACCTAGCTGAAATGAACTTTTGGGCATAATAGATTGGGTCAGCAAAGTATTGTAGTTTTTATTGTGTGCCTCTGGACTAAGTACTTATTATAGAAATCGCAAACTTTCCCGCTTCTAGGATTTGTTTTATATATTGGAGAACTTTAACTAAACTAAGGCATTTGTAAACTATTTATTCTAAAATATTTTAGATTCTATTGAAACCATATTACCTAAGTTTATTTGTGAATTTAATCGCAAGAGTAGAACTGGAAATGAATAAAGTTTTAAGGAGCTCAAGGAATCATAAGGTAGCGGATCTGTTTACATTTATGTTATGATCCAATCTGAGCTTACTTGGGTATGGATTTTAGAATAGCCACATCTGATGAAAATTAAACTTCTAGGGGACCAAAAGTTAATTTAAGCATTTTAATATAAAACCAGCAAGGAAGGGCAAAAGTCGTGCAGTGCCGACTGTATAATACCCTACACCTGCCCTATAAGTACAATGTGGGAGCCATATCCAATTCTGAACCAATCCCTAACGAATTTCGAGCAACAACGAACGACGACATTATAGCAAATTACCCAAAATCTGACAAACGTATATATGGGAGATATATTTAAATCTGAACCGATCTCGACCAAACTTTTCAAATATTGTCGAGGAAAGCTTTGTGCAAGATTATACAATAAATGCGCTTGGAGTGGCTCTTGGCGTGAGAATCGGGCGACATACGTATATGATAGAGATAGCTACCATATATGTACATCGCCCGATTTTCACCTCTATCGCCACTGCAAGCGCATTTAACAACCAATCTAGCCAAAACTTTGTACAACGCTTTCCTCGATAACTACCATAATATCTGAGAAGTTTGCTTCTCAGATAAAACAGTTTATTTATTTAAGTAGGTTCTTAATAAATAAACTAGGTAACAATAAATTACAAGTAAAAGCGTGCAAAGTTCGGCCGGGCCGAATCTTATATACCCTCCACAATGGATCGCATTTGTCGAGTTCTTTTCCCGGCATCTCTTCTTTGGCAAAAAAGGATATAAGAAAAGATTTCCTCTGCTATTAGAGCGATATCAAGAAATGGTCCGTCTTGGACCACAATTAAATTATATGTTGGAGACCTGTGTAAAATGTCAATTCGAATAAGAATTGCGCCCTTTGGGGGCTCAAGAAGAAAAACAGAGAGATCGATTTATATGGGAGCTGTATCGGGCTATAGACCGATTCAGACCATAATAAATACGTTGGTCATAAGAGGATCCATCACTCAAAATTTCAGGCAAATGGGATAATAATTGCGACCTCTAGAGGCTCAAGAAGTCAAGATCCCAGATCGGTTTATATGGCAGCTATATCAGGTTATGAATCGATTTGAACCTTATTTGACACAGTTGTTAAAAGAAAATTTCAGCCAAATCGGATAGGAATTGCGCCCTCTAGAAGCTCAAGAAGTAAATTCCCCAGATCTGTTTATATGACAGCTATATCAGGTTATGAACCGATTTTAACCATACTTGGCACAGTTGTTGGATATCATAACAAAACACGTCGTGCAAAATTTCATTCCAATCGGATAAGAATTGCGCACTCTAGAGGCTCAAGAAGTCAAGACCCAAGATCGGTTTATATGGCAGCTATATCAGGTTATAGACCGATTTGAACCATACTTGTCACATTTATTGGGTATCATAATAAAACACGTCGTGCAAAATTTCATTCCAATCGGATAAGAATTGCGCACTCTAGAGGCTCAAGAAGTCAAGACCCAAGATCGGTTGATATGGCAGCTATATCAGGTTATGGGTTGATTTAAACTATACTTGGCACAGTTGTTGGGTATCATAACAAAACACGTCGTGCAAAATTTCATTCAAATCGGATAAGAATTGTGCCCTCTAGAAGCTCAAGAAGTCAAGACCCCAGATCGATTTTTATGACAACTATATCAGGTTATGAACCGATTTCAACTATGCTTGGCACAGAGTTTGGAAGTCACAACGAAACACCTCATGCAAAATTTCAGCCAAATCGAATAAGAATTGCGCCCTCTAGTGACTCAAGAAATCGAGATACAAGATCGGTTTATATGACAGCTATATCAAAACATGGACCGATATGACCCATTTACAATCCCAATCGGCCTACACTAATAAAAAGAAGAAGGATGTGATTCTGAGTTGGTCATACCGATCTGATTCGAATTATCTATGTACGTCTGTTGTTCTGTCAATGGTAAATCTTGTACAAGACGAAGGCTTTTGTAATTGGAAGAAATCGGTTCAGATTTGGATAAAGCTCCCATATAAAGTTCGTCCGATTTGGACTATTACTGAAATAATATCGCCATTTATCAACCAATCCTCGCGAAATTAGGCACTAAGTTTTCTCTTCTGATGAATTTCAAATATGTGTCGCCCGATTCTTATTCGCACCACCATAGGATGGGGGTGTACTAATCTAGTCATTCCGTTTGTAATATAAAGTATATATATATTTTTGGTCGTCTCGACGTTCAGAGTCAATCTACCCATGTCCGTCCGCCTGTTGAAATCACCGTAGCGGTCGAACGCGTAAATCAAGGCGCTTGAAATTCTGCAAAGTGACTTAATATTGATGTAGACGTTAGGGATTGCAAATAAGTCATATCAGTTTAGTTTTAGTTATAAATTTTGCCCATGAACATTCCACTAAGGAACAGGAGCAAACTTTAGATATAGCTCTAATATAAACCGATCTCCCGATTTGACTTTTTGGGTCCCTGGAAGCAGCAAGTTTTTGTCCGATTTGGCAGAAATTTTGCATATGGTGTTTCAAATATGGTCCAATGCAGTCTATAACTTGATACAGCTCCCAAATAGAGAGCTCAACCGATCATCATTGTTCGGTTTCTGGAAGCTTTAATATTTTGCTGGTTTGACAGAAGGTTGGTATGTAGAATAAAATTATTCCCTACATTTTTATACCCACCACCGCAAGATAAGGGGTATATTCGTTTTACCATTACGTTTGCAACACATCGAAATATCAATTTCCGACCCTACAAAGTGTATATATTGCGGATCGTCATAGAATTTTAAGACGATTTAACGATGTCCGTGTGTCTGTCCGTTCTGTTGTAATCACTCTACAGCCTTCAACGAAATTTGAAACAGTGAGTTACTTTAAGCCTCCCGACATCCGTTCTGAAAATGGTTCAGATCGGACAATGTTTAGATATAACTGCCATATAGACCGATCTGTCGATCAAGGTTCTGAAGCCAACAAAACCTTTAATTTTGATCTGATTTCGCTGAAATTTGAAACAGTGAGTTGCTTAGAGCCTCCAGACATCGGACCTTTATAAAGTTTAGATCCAACTATATCTAGATATAGCTGCCATATAGACCAATCAGCGGATAACGGGTCGGAATCCCATAAAACCTCTGTTTATTATCCAATTTCGCTTAAATTTTAAACATTGACTTATTTTACCTCGCGGCTTCCAACTTAAATGTGGTTCAAATTGGGCTATAATTAGATATAGCTGTCACATAGACCTATCTGCCGATTAAGGGTATTGAACCCATTAAAGCTGCATTTATTATCCGATTTCACTGAAATTTTAAACAGTGAGTTATTTTAAGCCTTCCGACATCCGACCTGAATATGGTTCAGATCGCTTTATATTAAGATGTAACTGTCATGTAGACCGATCTGCCGGTTAGTAGTCTGACTTCCATAAAAGCTTTAATTATTACCCGATTTCATTGAAATGTAAATCAGTGAGTTGTTTTAAGCCTCCCGATATCTAACCTAGATATTGTGAGGATCGGACGAATAAAATATGATCGAGACCAGACCCTATGTAGATATAACTACTGATATAGTAGTGGAGTTAAAATAAACAAGTAAAAGCGTGCTAAGTTCGGCCGGGCCGAATCTTATATACCCTCCACCATGGATCGCATTTATCGAGTTCTCTTCCCGGCATCTCTTCTTAGACAAAAAGAAGGATATAAGAAAAGATTTGCTCTGCAATTAGAGCGATATCAAGATATGGTCCGGTTTGGAATACAATTAAATTATATTTATGTTGGAGACCTGTGTAAAATGTCAGCCAATTCGAATAAGAATTGCGCTCTTTGTTGGCTCAAGAAGTAAAGTAGAGAGATCGATTTATATAGACCGATTCAGACCATAATAAACACGTATGTTAATGGTCATGAGAGAATCCGTCGTACAAAATTTCAGGCAAATCGGATAATAATTGCGACCTCTAGAGGTTCAAGAAGTCAAGATCCCAGATCGGTTTATATGGCAGCTATATCAGGTTATGAACCGATTTGAACCATACTTGGCACAGTTGTTGGATATCAAAACAAACATATATTCTTGATCGTCGCGACATTTTATGTCGATCTAGCCATGTCCATCCGTCCGTCCGTCCGTACGTCCGTCCGTCCGTCCGTCTGTCTGTCGAAAGCACGCTAACTTCCGAAGGAGTAAAGCTAGCCGCTTGAAATTTTGCACAAATACTTCTTATTAGTGTAGGTCGGTTGGTATTGTAAATGGGCCATATCGGTCCATGTTTTGATATAGCTGCCATATAAACCGATCTTGGGTCTTGACTTCTTGAGCCTCTAGAGTGCGCAATTCTTATCCGATTGGGATGAAATTTTGCACGACGTGTTTTGTTATGATATCCAACAACTGTGCCAAGTATGGTTGAAATCGGTCTATAACCTGATATAGCTGTCATATAAACCGATCTTGGGTCTTGACTTCTTGAACCTCTACCGTGCGCAATTCTTATCCGATCAGAATGAAATTTTGCACGACGTGTTTTGTTATGATATCCAACAACTGTGCCAAGTATGGTTCAAATCGGTATATAACCTGATATAGCTGTCATATAAACCGATCTTGGGTTTTGACTTCTTGAGCCTCTAGAGTGCGCAATTCTTATCCGATTGGAATGAAATTTTGCACGACGTGTTTTGTTATGATATCCAACAACTGTGCCAAGTATAGTTGAAATCGGTCCATAACCTGATATAGCTGCCATATAAACCAATTCTTATCCGATCAGAATGAAATTTTGCACGACGTGTTTTGTTATGATATCCAACAACTGTGCCAAGTATGGTTCAAATCGGTATATAACCTGATATAGCTGTCATATAAACCGATCTTGGGTTTTGACTTCTTGAGCCTCTAGAGTGCGCAATTCTTATCCGATTGGAATGAAATTTTGCACGACGTATTTTGTTATGATATCCAACAACTGTGCCAAGTATGGTTGAAATCGGTCTATAACCTGATATAGCTGTCATATAAACCGATCTTGGGTCTTGACTTCTTGAACCTCTAGCGTGCGCAATTCTTATCCGATCAGAATGAAATTTAGCACGACGTGTTTTGTTATGATATCCAACAACTGTGCCAAGTATGGTTCAAATCGGTATATAACCTGATATAGCTGTCATATAAACCGATCTTGGGTTTTGACTTCTTGAGCCTCTAGAGTGCGCAATTCTTATCCGATTGGAATGAAATTTTGCATGACGTGTTTTGTTATGATATCCAACAACTGTGCCAAGTATAGTTGAAATTGGTCCATAACCTGATATAGCTGCCATATAAACCGATCTTGGGTCTTGACTTCTTGAGCCTCTAGCTTGCGCAATTCTTATCCGATCAGAATGAAATTTTGCACGACGTGTTTTGTTATGATATCCAACAACTGTGCCAAGTATGGTTCAAATCAGTCTATAACCTGATATAGCTGTCATATAAACCGATCTTGGGTTTTGACTTCTTGAGCCTCTAGAGTGCGCAATTCTTATCCGATTGGAATGAAATTTTGCACGACGTGTTTTGTTATGATATCCAACAACTGTGCCAAGTATAGTTGAAATCGGTTCATAACCTGATATAGCTGCCATAAAAACCGATCTGGGTTCTTGAACCTCTAGAGGGAGCATTTCTCATCCGATTTGGCTGAAATTTTGTACAAGGGCTTCTACATACGTGTCTAGTATGGTCTGAATCGATCAATAGCTTGATACAGCTCTTATATAAACCTATCTCCCGATTTTGCTTCTTGAGCCCCTACAAGGCGCAATTCTTATCCGAATGAACTGAAATATTACACAATGACTTCTATAATGTCAATCAGCATTCATTTATGGTCCGAATCGGACTATAACTTGATATAGCTCCAATAGGATAACAGTTCTTATTCAATATTCTATGTTTGTCTAAAAAGAGATACCGCGCATAGAACTCGACAAATGCGATCAATGGCGGAGGATATATAAGATTCGGCCCGGCCGAACTTAGCACGCTCTTACTTGTTTTCATTTGAGAGTATCCAGATCGCGCTCTTATATAACCGCATCAAGTCGTTTCGTCTACGACAGGTTTCTGCCCTACACAAAATTGGGAAAAAAACTAAACTTTTAATATTTACTAATATTCTTCCAAAATTTTAACTAAACCTCTCTAATACGCATATGCCACAAGTTTACAAAAGAATGTTCATAACACAACTGTGGGTGTGTGTGTGTGTGTATATTTGTGATTATTTCATCTGTAAAAGTATATCAAATTTTGTAAAACAAATACGCCCCAGGTTGAATATTCTTGAATATGTGAATTTGAGATTGTTGTCTCACATACAGAGACGAACAAGAGAATGAATGAGAAAAAATCCAATATTATTTCAAAAGACCAAGCATTTGCCATTGAGAGCTCTCCGGGGTGTAGGTGTTTCTTTAAAGGATATGGGAATTTCATTTCAAATTAACATTTGTGTGTAAATGCATTTATTCACCTGTATGTGTATACATATGGTTGAGAGTGTGTGTGAGTGTGTTATTCGTTAGAATGTAATGATGTGCAAAAACCCTACTCTGCACATTTATACCAAAATTACCAAGAGCAAATGTTTAAAATAATTTTTTTCCCATTCACTCATCCTTTTTGTATCTGAGTCGTGATTAAATGTATAAATAACTATATACATAACTTTTGTATAAATATAAATGAATTATTCATGTGAAGAGATTACTTATGAAAAGCATCCTCAAGCTATATGTGAGTGCACGATATTAAGAATTGGAAATCTTAAAAATTTAAGATCAATAATAAAGCCTGGAGCAAGGACAACATACGAAAAGTTCAAAGGGGTTGTTATTCAATTTCGAGGATGAGAACATTGAATCAAGCAGAAATGTGTCCTGATTGAAGAAAAAAAACTCTGTAACATAAAAAAATTTCTTGTGTTCTGAAGGTACAAATGTTTATACACTAGCCATCATATCAAAAAATACCTCTTATAAAGGGAAATATGGAACCTGCACTTACATTGGATGATGATCAATTTTTGGGTGTAGTTCACCACGAACTGAAATTGAAACTCTGGATTTACAAGTAAAACAACAGGGGAATGTGCCATTTTTATACCCACTACCGAAGGATGGGGGTATATTCATTTTGTCATTCCTTTTGCAAACACATCGAAATATCCATTTCCGACCCTATTATATTACATTATATAAAATGAATTATTCATTGATCAGCATAAAAATCTAAGACAATCTCGTCCGTCTGTCTGTTGAAATCACGCTACAGTCTTTAAAACATTTAAGAGATATTGAGCTGAAATTTTGCACAGATTTTTTTTTTTGTCCATAAGCAAGTTAAGTTCGAAGATGGGCTATATCGGACTATATAGACCGATCCGCCGATTTAGGGTCTTAGGTCCATAAAAGCCACATTTATTATTTGGGACAGTAAGTTGTGTTAGGCCCATCGACATCCTTCGTCAATTTGGCCCAGATCGGTCCAGATTTAATTATAGCTGCAATATAGACCGATCTCTCGGTTTTAGGTTTTGGGTCCATAAAAGGCGCATTTATTGGCCGATGTCACTGAAATTTGAGACAGTGAGTTTAGTTAGTCTCTTCGACGTCCTTCTTTATTTTGGCCCAGATCATCTTCCTCATTTGGTCCCATAAAAGGCGATTTCGATTTCACCGAAATTTGGGACAGAGCTTTATGTTAGGCTCTTCGACATTATTCTGCATCTTGGCCCAAATCGGTCCAGATTTGAATATATGTAGCTGCCATGTAGACAGATATCTCGATTTATTGTCTTGGCCCCATAAAATTCGTATTTATCGTCCGATTTCGCTGAAATTTGACAGTGACTTCTGTTAGGCTTTTCGACATCCGTGTCGTATATGGTTCCGATCGGTTTATTTTTATACCCTTCATCATAGGATGGGGGGTATACTAATTTCGTCATTCTGTTGGTAACTACTCGAAATTTTCGTCTGAGACCCCATAAAGTATATACATCGTCGCAACATTTTATGTCGATCTAGCCATGTCCCTCCGTCTGTCTGTCGAAAGCATGCTAATTTCCGAAGGAGTAAAGGTAGCCGCTTGAAATTTTGCACAAATAATTCTTATTAGTGTAGGTCGGTTGATATTGTAAATGGGCCATATCGGCCCATGTTTTGATATAGCTGCTATATAAAGGGTGATTTTTTTGAGGTTAGGATTTTCATGCATTAGTATTTGACAGATCACGTGGGATTTCAGACATGGTGTCAAAGAGAAAGATGATCAGTATGCTTTGACATTTCATCATGAATAGACTTACTAACGAGCAACTCTTGCAAATCATTTTCAGTGAATGGGCCCTAGAAAAGTTGGCAGAAAATCCGCTTTTTTATCGACAAATTTTGTTCAGCGATGAGGCTCATTTCTGGTTGAATGGCTACGTAAATAAGCAAAATTGCCGCATTTGGAGTGAAGAGCAACCAGAAGCCGTTCAAGAACTGCCCATGCATCCCGAAAAATGCACTGTTTGGTGTGGTTTGTACGCTGGTGGAATCATTGGACCGTATTTTTTCAAAGATGCTGTTGGACGCAACGTTACGGTGAATGAACACATTTCGAACCGAACACTGATTTTGGTAATAAAATTCAATGATTTGTAAGCGTTGCTCGTTAGTAAGTCTATTCATGATGAAATGTCAAAGCATACTGAGCATCTTTCTCTTTGACACCATGTCTGAAATCCCACGTGATCTGTCAAATACTAATGCATGAAAATCCTAACCTCAAAAAAATCACCCTTTATTACCGGTCTTGGATCTAGATTTCTTGAGCCACTAGAGGGCGCAATTCTTATCCGATTGAAATCACGCTACAGTCTTAAAAAACAGAGATATTGAGCTGAAAGCAGGTTAAGTTCGAAGATGGACTGTATCGGACTTTATCTTGATAAAGCCCCCATATAGACCGATTCACCGATTTAGAGTCTTAGCCCCATAAAAGCCATATTTATTTTCCGATTGTGCTGAAATTTGGGACAGTGAGTTTTGTTAAGCCCTTCGATATTTTTCTTCAGTTTGGCTCAGATCACTCCAGATTTGGATATAGCTGCCATATAGGCCGATCTCTAGATTTAAGGTTTTGGGGCCATAAAAGGCGCATTTATTGGCCGATGTCGCCGAAATTTGGGACAGTGAGTTGTGTTAGGCTCTTTAAAATTCTTCTACAATTCGACCCAGATAGGTCCAGAACTGGATATAGCTGCCATATAGACCGATCTCTCGATTTGAGATTTTGGGCCCATAAAAGGCGCATTTATTGTACTTCTGCAATATGGCACAAATCGGTCCAGATTTGTATATAGCTGCCATATAAACCGATCCGCCGATTTAGAGTCTTAGGCCCATAAAAGCCACATTTATTATACGATTTTGCTGAAATTTGAAACAGTGAGTTGTGTTAGGACTTTCGACATCCTTCTTCAATTTGGCTCAGATCGGTCCAGTTTTCAATAGAGCTGCCATATAGACCGATCTCTCGATTTAAGACTTTGGGCCCATAAGGGCGCATTTATTGTCCGATGTCGCCGAAGTTTGGGGCAGTGAGTTCTGTTAGGCTCTTTAAGATTTTTCTGAAGGTTGGCCCAAATCGGTCTAGTTTTGAATATAGCTGTCATATAGACAGATCTTTCGATTTAAGGCTTTGGGCCCATATAGACGCATTTATTGTGCGATTTCGCCGAAATTTGGGACAGTGAGTTAGACTCTTTAACATTTTTTTGAAACTTGGCACAAATCGGTCGAGATTTGGATATAGCTGCCATATAGACCGCTATCACGATTTAAAGTCTTGGCCTCATAAAAGTCGCACTTATAATTCGATTTCATTGAAATTTGACACAGTGACATATGTTAGGCTTTTCGACATCCGAGTCGTATATGGTTCAGATCGGTTTAGATATAGCTATTAAAAAGATTGATATTTTATTTTATACACAATTGAACAATGACTTGTACTTATAAGTATTTGGTCCAAATCGGAACATATTTCGATATGGCTGCTATGGGGCATAAGGTATGCATTTTTCACCGGATTTTGACGAAAGGTGGCTTACATATATATATCCGAAGTGGTGGCTATACAAAGTTCGGCCGGACTGAAGTTAACGCCTTTTTACTTGTTTTAAAACAGCATAAGCAAAACGAGGCCACCGTAGCGCAAGGGTTAGCATGTCCGCCTATGAGGCTAAACGCTTGGGTTCGAATCCTGGCGAGACCATCAGAAAAATTTTCAGCGGTGGTTTTCCCCTCCTTATGCTAGCAACATTTGTGAGGTACTATGCCATGTAAAACTTCTCTCCAAAGAGGTGTCGCACCGCTGCACGCCGTTCGGACTCGGCTATAAAAAGGAGGCCCCTTATCATTGAGCTTAAACTTGAATCGGACTGCACTCATTGATATGTGAGAAGTTTGCCCCTATTCCTTAGCGGAATGTTCATGGGCAAAATTTGCATTTGTATAGGCAAAACGAGTTAATGCAGTATGTCTACATTACAATCGACCACAACTCTCATTTAAACATTTTGTATTTAAATTTTGTTAGCGATCAAGTCATCCATAAATAATGGATTTATTGATGATTGACATTGACTAATTGACATTTTAATTTTTTATACCCACCACCAAAGGATGAAGGTATATTTATTTGGTCATTCCGTTTGCAACAAATCGAAATATCCATTTCCGACCCTTGATCGTCGTAAAAATCTAATACGATCTAGCCATGTTCGACCGTCTGTCAGTCAGTGCGTCTGTTTGTCCGTGCGTCTGTCTGTCCGTCTGTCCTCCGTACGGCTGTCTTCCGTACGTCTGTCTTTCGTACGTCTGTCTTCCGTACGTCTGTCTTCCGTACACCTGTCTTCCGTACGTCTGTCCTCCGTCCGTCTGTCTATTGAAATCATGCTACCGTCTTTACAAATAGAGAAATTGACCTTTGGAACTTTGCAAAGGTTCTTTCTTTGTGCATAGGCAGATTAACTTCGAAGAAGGGCTTTATCGGACTATATCATGGATAGAGCACCCATATAGACCATTCTGCCAATTTAAGGTCTTAGGGCCCTGAAAGCTACATTTATTATCCAATTTTAGTGAAATTTGAAACAGTGAGTTGTATTAGGTCACTCGGTATCTTTCCTCAATTTTGGCCCAGGTCGGTACAGATTTGGATATATTGTAGCTGTCAATAGACCGGTCAATTGATGTAAAGTTTTCGACCCATAAAAAGTGTATTTATTGCACGATTTCGCCGAAATTTGAAACAGTGAGTAAAGTTAAACCTCTTGATACATTTCTGCAATTGGGCCCAGATCGATCAAGATTTGGATATAGCTGCCATATAGACCGATCTCCCGATTTAAGGTTTTGGGCCCATAAAAGGTGCCTTTATTTTCCGATGTCGCCGAAATTTGGGACAGTGAGAGAAGTTGAGCCCTTCAACATTCTTCCTAAATTTGGTCCAGAGCGGTTCAGATTTGAATATAACTGCTATATAGATCGATCTTTCGATTTAAGGTTTTGGGCCGATAAAAGGCGCGTTGATTGTCCGAATTCGTCGAAATTTGGGAAAGTAAATTGCGGTAGGCTCTTCGAAAACTTTATGCAATTTGGCTCAAATCGGTACAGATTTGGACATAGTTGCCATATAGACCGATCTTTCGATTTAAGGGGTACACTGCACACTTTTTATCCAATTTCGCCGAAATTTAGGTCAGTGAGTTGTGTTGGGTCCCTCGATCGGCCCAGATCGTTACAGGTATGGATATAGCTGCCATATAGACCGATCTCTCGATTTATGGTCGGCAGATTCACCACTGAAAATGCCAAATCGCCAAGGAAATTTAATTCGTTCCGAAATCAATCAATTATACACTCAATGTACTTGTCGAATTTGGTCCAAATCCGACCATATATGGATATAGCTGCTTTGGAAGCATACATAATGCATTTTTCACCGGATTATAACGAAAGGTGGTTTACATGCCCGAGGTGGTGGTTCGGACAGTTCGGCCCGGCCGAACTTAATGCCATTTTACTAGTTTTTCATTCCATAATAAAATTTCGTATCTTAAATAAGTGTTAGTACTATTCCACCATTGCAAAGCTGCAATATTAATTTCAACGAAACAGTGTTTAAGAATTTAAACAAAACTATCTTTTATTCATAAATTATTCGTATATGCATCCATCACAAAACCTTCTTAATTGTACAAAATCTTCATAGCGCACCTTTTTTAAACAAATCTTTAATTATAAGCCATTTTATTAAACCAATGAATGAATCAACCCCGTCACGTTCTTTAGCAATTGATGAGTTTAGTGAAGAAAAAAAAATAATGCATTTTATAAAGTTAATAAACATTGCCAACCTACAACAACACTCTAATACCACTTGTTCAGTACTTGTATGATTTTGTGTGTTTGCCTCATCCCGAGTATGAATGGGAGGTCCCCAGTGTGCTCGGCCATCTTATCAGCTAAATTATAATCTTTAACAATCAATGATGCTGAGGATATGGGACATGCCAATGTAGAGATGGTCTTGGCTTGCCTTACCGTTGTACAACGCGCAGGCGCATAGCTTTAATAAACTTAAATTATGACTTGTTCCCCAACCGCCACAATGTTGATTACAATCTGCACGAGGCTTTTCATAAATTATTTACAAAACGCGTGCGTGATGAGATGAGCTGTGCTGTGCTGCCTCACATGCCATGCATTTGTGGTGTTTTTAAAGGCTGAATTAAAGTAATCAAAGGATGATTCGAAAATTTATAAATAATGAAACAGGAAATATTATTTGGAGCGCGGGAAGCTTTCTCACGCGCGAGTAGTTGTTACTGGTTTCTTTGTTTTTGTTTCTTTTCTTGAACAACGTTTCTCAGACAGAATACTGGCAGCAGACAGAAGATGCTGCAACCAACACCAGTTGCTCGATTCGTGCTTTGCAAAGAAATAATTCAGTCAAAATCAATTTAAGTTAAGTTAACGCCTCCTTTATAGCTTTTGCAGAAAACGGGACATAAATAGCCATGGCTGGAATTGGTTACAATCATGGTGTACATACATATATTCTCTTTTCATATGGTTTTATAGAGTTCCAAAGTAGAGTTCTTGGTGCTATTAAAGAATGAATACTCTACAGCAGGTGAATACAGTTAAACAAGGGCTAGAAAACTGATAGCACAAGGTAGGAAAACAAATTTCAAAATTAAATATTGCAGCAGAATAAATTGTAGAAAATGGTAGTTCAAAATACAAAAAATATTAACTTGGGTTGAGTAAGGTCATAGGTCAAACTGAATTCAAACTAAGACATATTAAAATTTTTGGTTTATTTCTCTTTCGAGACTAGTTTAATGATCGTAGATTTTTGGAATGGAAAAAGAAAGTTGGAGATCACAACATACAAACTACTATGGGACAAGTTTCGTCTTTGGCCGAACGTAGAATAACAGTCCAAACGACTCGATGTTCGAGGTATCTTTCACCTCTTGATATTTCCAGCGGAATTTTGGTCATTCCGGTTTGCGGGTACCATCGTGATCGCCTTCAAAAGACTTCTTCAATGGAACTTCTTCATTCATTCAGGCACAATGACCTAGCCCACGTAAACGTTGTATTTTGATACGTTTAACTATGTTGACGTCTTCATACAGCTCATAGAGTTCGTGGTTCATACTTCGCTTATGCTCTCCATCTCTATTAATGCAAACTGGTCCATAAGTTTTACAAAAAATCTTTCTCTCAAACACTCCAAGCACTGCACTGCTCTCACAAGTACCCATGTCTCAGAGACAAATAACAACACGGGTTGTATCAGTATATAACGTGATATTCGTCTGTTGTGTCTAAACTGCTTACTCATTTCAAAGTGGCTTCTGTTTCCCAGCATTATTCTTCGCTTTATCTCAAAAATGGTGGCATTCGTTTCGACTACGGAGGTGCCTAGGTATATAAAGTGGCTGACTATCTCAAAGTTGTTCTTCCAATTTTTTCCGTTTTTTTATATGATCTGTTGTACAAGGCTTTTTTAAGAGTTGATACCATCCATTTCGTTTTATCTCCATTTACTACCAGACCCATTTTCACTGATTTCCTTTCGATTCTCTCAAAGGCTTCAGTTCCTACTACTGGCGACCGACCCATGATATCGATGTCGTCGGCATAGGCGTGTAGCATTTATTGTCTTGTGAGTTGTCTGCCATATCTACTCATATCTGCATCTCGTATAATCTTCTCCAGCAGGTAATTAAAGAGATCACACGATAAGCTGTCTCCTTGTCTGAGATCTCGTTTGGTAATGAATGGTTCGGAGATATTCTTACTGAGGAACGTGTATCAGCAAGTGTCATCGTGCAGAGTATTGTAAATTTGGAGGGATACCAAACTCTGAAATGGCTTGATTTGACGCAGTGTGAATATCTATGGTTGATTTACCAGGTCTAAAGCCGCATTGATAGGCCCCAATTATCTCATTGACATTAGGTTTTAATCTTTCACACAGTACGCTCGAGAGTATCTTGTATGCGATGGGGAGGAGACTTATTCCCCTATAATTGGCACATTCCGTCTTGGTATGCTGAGATTCCATTCATCGGGTATGGCTTGTTCTAGCCAAATTGCACAGACGAGCAGCTACAAACGTCTTATCACCGTGTCGCCTTCGGTCTTGAATAGTTCAGAGGGCAACCTGTCAGCTCCTGCTGCCTTGTTGTTCTTTAGTCGGGTCACTGCTACTTGGACCTCATTCTGACTAGGAGGTAAACATTCTTTACTATCATCAGGGATTGGTTCTGCGGCATCCTCTTCGCAACCAACGTTGGACACTAACAGCTGGGTAAAATATTCTTTCCGTATTCTCAGGTACAAGATTTTCTTCTTTGTCTCTACAGGAGGATGTGCCCTCACCAAAGCCATAGGTTTGATGTTTGATTCTTCGATAGAATTTCCGGACTTCATTCTGTCTCCTGTAAATCTAAATTCGCTCACACTCACATCTTTCCAATTCCTTTTCTTTCTGCGGAATAGACGTATCTACACTCTCCTTTTCTCCCGATACCACTCCTTCATCAGGCGTGTTGCTATTGATTGCAGGGTTGCTCTGTATGGCGCTGCCTGATTGTTCTTCAGTCGGGTCACAGCTACTTGAACCTAATTCTGACTAAAGGGTAAACATTCTATACCATAATCAGGGATTGGTTCTGCGGTATTCTCTTCTACTCCGAAATAGGATACTAGCAGCTGGGTAAAATGGTCCTCACATATCCTCAGTACACTATCTGTGTCAGTTACCAGATTTCCTTCTTTGTCTCTGTAGGAGGATGTGCCCGCATCAAAGCCATAGGTTTGATGTTTAATTCTTTGATAGAATTTCCAGACTTTATTCTGACTCCTGTACATCTCAATTCGATCATACTCACATTTTTATACCCTCCACCATAAGATGGGGGTATACTAATTTCGTCATTCTGTTTGTAACTGCTCGAAATATTCGTCTGAGACCCCATGAAGTATATATATTCATGATCGTCGCGACATTTTATGTCGATCTAACCATGTCCGTCCGTCCGTCTGTCCGTTCGTCCGTCTGCCCGTCGGTCTGCCCGTCCGTCCGTCCGTCCGTCCGTCTGTCTGTCGAAAGCACTCTAACTTCCGAAGGAGTAAAGCTAGCCGCTTGAAATTTTGCACAAATACTTCTTATTAGTGTAGGTCGGTTGGTATTGTAAATGGGCCATATCGGTCGATGTTTTGATATAGCTGCTATATAAACCGATCTTGGGTTTTGACTTCTTGAGCCTCTAGAGTGCGCAATTCCTATCCGATTGGAATGGAATTTTGCACGACGTGTTTTGTTGTAATATCCAACAACTGTGCCAAGTATGGTTCAAATCGGTACATAACCTGATATAGCTGCCATATAAACCGATCTTGGGTCTTGATTTCTTGAGCCTCTAGAGTGCGCAATTATTATCCGATTGGAATGAAATTTTGCACAACGTGTTTCGTTATGATATCCAACAACTGTGTCAAGTATAGTTCAAATCGGTTCATAACCTGATATAGCTGCCATATAAACCGATCTTGGGTCTTGACTTCTTAAGCCTCTAGAGTGCGCAATTCTTATTCGATTTGAATGAAATTTTGCACGTCGTGTTTTGTTATGATGTCCAACAACTGTGCCAAGTATGGTTCAAATCAGTTCATAAGCTGATATAGCTGTCATATAAACAGATCTGGGGACTTGACTTCTTGAGCCTCTAGAGTGCGCAATTATTATCCGATTTGCCTGAAATGTTGTACGACGGATCCTCTCTTGACCATCAAGATACGTGTTTGTTATGGTCTGAATCGGTCTATAGCCCGATACAGCTCCCATATATATCTATCTCTCTATTTTAATTCTTGAGCCCCCAAAGGGCGCAATTCTTATTCGAATTGGCTGACATTTTACACAGGTCTCCAACATATAATTTAATTGTGGTCCAAACCGGACCCTATCTTGATGTCGCTCCAATAGCAGAGCAAATCTGTTCTTTTATCCTTTTTTGCCTAAGAAGAGATGCCGGGAAAAGAACTCGACAAATGCGACCCATGGTGGAGGGTATATAAGATTCGGCCCGGCCGAACTTAACACGCTTTTACTTGTTTCATTTCATTTTCCTTTCTGCGGAATATATATATCTCCTTCATCGTTGCTACTGATTGCAGAGTTGCTCTGTATGGCGTATTCTTGGCTTTAGTAGCTTCTCGACACTCTTGGTCGTTCCAAGGGTTTCTAGGGGGAGTCTTCCGGTACCCAAGTACGGGTTTCATAGCATCTTCCATGGAGTGGTTACTGGATCGCCACTGTGCCGTTATATCATGGGGACAAGGAGTGCTTTCATCAAGGGTTAGTTGAGTGGAGTATATTGTTGCCATTTTTTGTCAGATCGTACTTTTCTGGCCATACTCAAACGGGTGTGAACTTTTGCTCCAACTAGGTAATAATTCGGATCTGTTTATGCTCCACGCTCTATCACAACGTAATCGAATTGTGTTCTCGTATTTTGACTCAGCCATGTGGCTTTGTGAATTTTTATACCCACCATCGTAGGATAGGGGGTATATTCATTTTGTCATTCCGTTTGCAAAACATTGAAATATCAACTTCCGACCCTACGATTTAACAATGTCCGAGTGTCTCTCCGTCCGCCTGTTGAAATCACTCTGCAGCCTTCAAAAATTGAGATATTAAGAATTTTTAACAGATACGTCTTGTTGGTGCACGCTGGTTAAGTTCTTGAACGGGCCAAATCGGATCATAGTTGGATATAGCTGCTATTTAAACCGATCTGCCGACAAAGGGTCTAATGGCTACAAATGCTTTACTTTTTAGCCGATTTCGCTGAAATATTAAACAGTGAGTAGTTTAAAGCTTCCCGACATCTGACCCAAATATGGGCGATAAAGGGTCTGAAGGCCATAAAAGCTTTATATATTACCCGATTTTGATTGAATTTTTAACAGTGGGTTATTTTAAGCCTACGGACATCTGACCTAAATATGGTTTAGATCGGACTATATTTTTATATAATTGCCATATAGACCGATCTCCCGAATAAGGTTCTGAAGCCCATAAAAGCATTATTTTTTAACCGATTTCGATGAAATTTGAAAATGTGGGTATTTATACGCCTCCCAATATATGACCCAAATATGATTCAGATCGGACTATATTTAGATGTAGTGGCCATATAGACCGATCTACCGATAAAGGGTCTGAAGCCCCTAAAAGCTGTTTTTATTTCCCGATTTCGCTGAAATTTGAAACAGTGGGTAATTTTAGGTCCCCCGATATCTGTCCCAAATATGGTTTAGATCTGACTATATTTAGACATAACTGCCATACAGACCGATCTTCCGATAAAGGGTCAGAAGCCCATAAAATCTTAATTTTTTATCCGATTTCGCTGAAATTTTAATGAGTAGTTTTAGGCCAAGTTTGGAACCAAGGATGTTAAAGATCATACTGCATTATAGACCAATATGCCGGTTAAGAGTCTGAAGATCATAAAAGCTTTATTTATTACCCGATTTTGTTGAAATTTGAAATACAAAATTCAACAACAATATCCGTATCGAATTTGGGTGCATAAATTATCCAATTTTCACCGGATTGTGACGAAAGGGGGTTTTCATATATACCTGAGGTGGTGGGTATCCCAAGTTCGGCGCGGCAGAACTTAATCCATTTTTATACCCATCACCAAAGGATGGGGGTATATTTAATTTGCCATTCCGTTTGCAACACCTCGAAATATCCATTTCTGACCCTACAAAAGTATATATATTCTTGATCGGCGTAAAAATCTAAGACGATCTAGCCATGTCTGTCCATCTGTCTGTTGAAATCACACTACAGTCTCAAAAAAAAAAAAAATGCGGATGTTGAGCTGAAACTTTGCACAGATAATTTTTTTGCCCATAAGTAAGTTAAGTTCAAAGATGGGCTATATCGGACTATATCTTGATAAAGCCCCCATATAGACCGATCCGCCGATTTAGGGTCTTAGGTCCATAAAAGCCACATTTATTATCCGATTTTGCTGAAATTTGGGACAGTGAGTTGTGTTAAGCCCTTCGACATCTTTTTTCAATTTGGCCTAGATTGGTCTAGATTTGGATATAGCTGCCATATAAACCGGTCCGCCGATTTGGGGTCTTAAGCCCATAAATGGCGCATTTTTTGTCCGATTTTGGAAAAATTTGACACAGTGAGTTGTGTTAGGACCCTCGATATCCTTCTTCAATTTGGCCCAGATTGGTCTAGATTTGGATATAGCTGCCATATAGACCGATCTCTTAGTTTAAGATTTTGGGTCCATAAAAGACGCATTTATTGTCCGATGTCGCCGAAATTTGTGACAGTGAGTTGAGTTAAGCTCTTCGACATACTTTTAAAATATGGCACAAATCGGTTCAGATTTGGATATAGCTGCCATATAGACCGACCTCTCGATTTAAGGTTTTGGGGCGGTAAAAGGCGTATTTATTGTCCGATGTCGCCGAACGGCTACCCGATTTGTCTGAAATCTTGGACGGAATGTTCCGTGATGACTTTCAAAGTAAGTTCGGCCGTACCGTTCTTTCCCCGGTATCTCTTTATAGGCATAAAGAGGATAATGGATAAGAATTTCTATGCTATTGGAGCTATATAAGAGCTTATATAAAGGGTGATTTTTTTGAGGTTAGGATTTTCATGCATTAGTATTTGACAGATCACGTGGGATTTCAGACATGGTGTCAAAGAGAAAGATGCTCAGTATGCTTTGACATTTCATCATGAATAGACTTACTAACGAGTAACGCTTGCAAATCATTGAATTTTATTACCAAATTCAATGATTTGCAAGCGTTGCTCGGTAGTAAGTCTATTCATGATGAAATGTCAAAGCATACTGAGCATCTTTCTCTTTGACACCATGTCTGAAATCCCACGTGATCTGTCAAATACTAATGCATGAAAATCCTAACCTCAAAAAAATCACCCTTTATTATGGAGCGATTCGAGTCTTACTTGATATATTTCCATGTAACATGTGATTATTTCCATGGAAAGTTGTAGTGTGCACATAGTTTATGATTAACTTCTCGCTAAACATCATGCATTTCATAGATCTTCCATCAGTCTATGAGTTTTGTTTTTGTGTCGGTTTTTAAAGCACAATTCTCGGATGGTTTATTAACTAGCAGCTCGCCCTCTTCACCACACACTTTTTATTCGCCTTTGATTAGAAATTAAATTTTGTCTTGATCGTGCCACAGATAATTACAGATTTCTCTAGTCCCACCTCCATTGGCATGCCATATTTAATGTTACGATTCCCCCTGGAATCTTGCAAGTTGTAAAGTCAATGTTTTCACTGCAAGGAAATGTAGCGGCATTCATAAGAAAGACAAAATGCATAGGTAAGGCAAAAATTGTTTGAAGATAAAAATAGTTTAAGGTCTTAGCAGTATCAGGGAATGTGTGCAGGGGCAAACTTCAGTTTTGCACTGAGCGAAGAAGACAAATCGATGATGCGTTTAATGGAAAGATGAAAGGCATTACAAATAGTGAAGAATTCAAGAATTGCAAATGATTTTGTCATTACAGACTGGAATGGTTGAAAACGAGTGCCAAAGTTTTTCTACCCTACACCACTACTGTGGTACCGGGTATTTTTTATGATAGCCATGACCAAGCACTTCTGGTCAAGCGAATTAAAAGCATTGCAAATTTTTGTCTAGTTCAAACTTTTTTTTTTGAACTAAACTAATTGAACGCCCTCAATTAAAGTCAAATTTTTAACAATTTCCAATTAATTTGGCAATTTCTCTCGTGGCCTAGAAGGCAAAATCTCCCCAACTATTGGCCATAAAACAAGTTAACTTTTCACTTTCAGACTCGTGAGCACTAAGCACTCTATGCCACTTGGCCACCAATGACCTACAACGAAGTAGTGATGCAACTGCCAATGAAAATCGGCAATGGCAACGGTTAGCTGTTTGCCATTTACATGGCCTACGATACGGCCGCGACGCTATGAAAGTGTGGAGAGGGTGAGAAATACAATTGGGATTGTAATGCAAAGTGAATTTATGTGGAATAAACATTTGTTTGGTAAACAAACTGAACAAAAATAACCTCAGCCAAAGCATACATACAACAAAGAGCCAAGAGAAACTTGCTAACAAAATCTCGGCCAAAAACCGCTAACACTAAAGCTTCAGTCAGTTGACCTAATCCACACTGACAAAATGTTGTGTCTTGTTCTAATCACTTATTTTCTTGCTTTTCTTGAGAGAGTGAATGTGTGCTAAGTTCGGCCAGACCTTTTCTTATATACCCTCCACCATGGATCACATGTTTATAGTTTTTTGCGCGGTATCTCTTTTTTTGGCAAATAAAGAATAATGCATAAGACCTGTTATGCTATTGGAGCTATATCAAGTTATAATCCGGTTCGGACCATAAATAAATTGAATGCTGAACATTGTAGAAGTCATTATGTAATATTTCAGTCCATTCGGATAAGAATTGAGCCTTCTAGGTGCTCAAGAAGCAAAATCGGGAGATCGGTTTATATAGGAGCTGTATCAATCTATAGATCGATTAACACCATATTGGACAAGTATGTTTGAGGTCATAGAACAAGTCGTTTTTCAAAATTTCTGCAAAATCTGATGAGAATTGCGCCCTCTAGAGGCTGAAGAAGTCAAGATCCTAGATCGATTTATATGGCATCTATATCAGTTTATGTACCGATTTGCGCAATACCAAGCACAGTTTTTGGAAGTCATAACAAAACAAATCATGCAAAATTGGCTGAAAATCGGATGAGAACTGCGCCCTCTAGTGGCTCAAGAAATCAAGATCCAAGATCGGTTTTTATGGCAGCTATAACAGGTTAACAGTTCCGATTAGCACAGTTGTTGGAAATTATATTGAAACACCACGTGCAAAATTACAGCCAAATCGGATAAGAATTGCGCCCTCTAAAAGCTGAAGAAGTCAAGATCCATGATCGGTTTATATGGCAGCTATATCAGGTTATGAACAGCTTTGCACCATACTTGGCACAGTTTTTGGAAATAATACGAAAATACCATGTACAAAGTTTTATTCAAATCGGACGAGAACTGCGCCCTCTAGAGGCTCTAGAAGTCAAGACCCAAGATCGGTTTATCAGATCAGCTATATCAAAACATGGACCAATTTGACCCATTAACAAGCCCAACTGACCAACACTAATAAAAAGTATTTGTGCAAAATTTCAAGTGACTAATTTTACTCTTTTGAATGTTAGCATGCTTTCGACAAACAGACGGACGGACAGACGGACATGATAATCAAGAATATATATATTTATGGGGTCTTGGACGCATATTTAGAGGTGTTACAAACAGAATGACGAAATAAATGTATCCCCTTTCTATGGTGGAGGGTGCAAAAAACGAGTAAAAAGGCGTTAAGTTCGGCCAGGCCGAACTTTGGATACCCACCACCTCGGGTATGTATGTATACCACCTCGGGTATATATGTAAACCACGCCTTTTATGGGGCCAAGACTTTAAATCGGTCTGTATGGCAGCTATATCGAAATCTGGACCGATTAAGGCCAAGTTGCAGAAAATTGTCGAAGAGCTTAACACAACTCACTGTCCCGAATTTCGGCGACGTCGGACAATAAATGCGCCTTCTATGGGCCCAAAACCTTAAATCGAGAGATCGGTCAATATGGCAGCTGTATCAACATATAGACCAATCTGGGCCAAATTGAAGAGAAATGTCGAAGGTCCTTACACAACTCACTGTCCCAAATTTCAGCGACGTCGGACAATAAATGCGCCTTCTATGGGCCCAAAACCTTAAATCGAGAGATCGGTCAATATGGCAGCTGTATCAGCATATAGACCAATCTGGGCCAAATTGAAGAGAAATGTCGAAGGTCCTTACACAACTCACTGTCCAAAATTTCGGCGACATAGGACAATAAATGCGCCTTTTATGGTCATAAAACCTTAAATCGAGAGATCGGTCTATTTGACAGCTATATCCAAATCTAGAACGATCTGGACCAAATTGACGAAGGATGGTGGAGGGTATCCAAGGGCGTAACACAACTCAGTGTCCTAAATTTTAGCAAAATCGGATAGTAAATGTGGCTTTTATGGGCCTAAGACCCTATATCGGAGGATCGGTCTATATGGCAGCTATAACCAAATCTGTACCGATCTGAGCCAAATTGAAGAAGGATGTCGAGGAGCCTAACACAACTCACTGTCCCAAATTTCAGCAAAATTGGGAAATAAATGTGGCTTTTATGGGCCTAAGACCTTAAGTCGGCGGATGGGTCTACGTGGCAGCTATATCCAAATCTGAACCGATATGGGCCAAATTGAAGAAGGACATCTAAAGGCATAACGAAACTCACTAACCCAAATTTCAGCAAAATCGGATAATAAATGTGGCTTTTATGGGCCTAAGACCCTTCTTCAGATCGGTCCAGATTTGGATATAGCTGCCATATAGACCGATCTCTCGATTTAAGGGTTTGGGGGCTTAAAAGGCGCATTTATAGTCCGATTTCGCCGAAATTTGGGTCAGTGAGTCGTGTTAGGCTCTTTGACATTGCAACTTGGCCCAAATCGGACCAGATTTGGATATAGCTGCCATTTAGACCGATATCTCGATTTAAAGTCTTGGCCCCATAAAAGGCGCATTTATAATCCGATTTCACTGTGTGGCCATCTTCGGACACTTTTTGATGTGAATGCTTCAAATGTCAAGTAAAGACTTCAAGGGCTAAACGTTGGTAGAAATGAAATAAAAACCACTTTAATAAAGCTCAGCCCCCTGTCTGCTAGCTGTTCTTTTTCCAATGCATGTATTTGTGTGTTGTAAAACAGACTTTATTTCTACTCAACTAAAGGGTGATTTTTTTGAGGTTAGGATTTTCATGCATTAGTATTTGACAGATCACGTGGGATTTCAGACATGGTGTCAAAGAGAAAGATGCTCAGTATGCTTTGACATTTCATCATGAATAGACTTACTAACGAGCAACGCTTGCAAATCATTGAATTTTATTACCAAAATCAGTGTAC